>NC_091295.1:51637992-51652992 GCF_038502225.1 Cherax quadricarinatus
GTCCAAGAAGATGCAATCAACCCACCCCTCTCTCTCTTGTCTTACTTCTGTTATTTTATCATAAAACTCCAGAAGGTTTGTGACACAGAATTTCCCTTCCGTGAATCCGTGCTGGTTGGCATTTATACTCCTGTTCCGTTCCAGGTGCTCCACCACTCTCCTCCTGATAATCTTCTCCATAATTTTGCATACTATACACGTCAATGACACAGGTCTATAGTTTAGTGCCTCTTTTCTGTCTCCTTTTTTGAAAATGGGAACTACATTTGCCGTCTTCCATACCTCAGGTAGTTGCCCAGTTTCCAGGGATGTGTTGAAGATTGTGGTAAGTTACACAAATAACCCGCACATAAAAGACAGAAGCTTACGACGACGTTTCGGTCCGACTTGGACCATTGTCAATGGTCCAAGTCGGACCGAAACGTCGTCGTAAGCTTCTGTCTTTTATGTGCGGGTTATTTGTGTATCGTTCCAGTCACGGTATTGTGCCTTTTTGTTATTTATTAATTGTGGTAAGTGGTACGCACAACATATCTGCTCCCTCTCTAAGGACCCATGGAGAGATGTTGTCCGGTCCCATTGCCTTTGAGGTATCGATGTCCCTTAGCAGTTTCTTCCCCTCCTCCTCATCTGTATGTATGTCGTCCAACACTTGTTGGTGTATTCCTTGTTGGTGTCCCCATCTGGTCTGTCCCCCCAGAGTCCTTCCTGTCTCTACTGTAAATACTTCCTTAAATCTCGTGTTGAGCTCCTCACATACCTCTTGATCGTTTCTTGTGAGTTCTCCACCTTCTTTCCTCAGCCTTATCACCTGGTCCTTGACTGTTGTCTTCCTCCTAATGTGGCTATACAGCAGTTTCGGGTCAGATTTGACTTTCGATGCTATGTCGTTTTCATACTGTCGCTGGGCCTCCCTCCTTATCTGCGCATACTCGTTTCTGGCTCTTCTACTAATCTTCTTGTTTTCCTGGGTCCTATGCCTCCTGTACCTTTTCCATTCTCTGTTGCACTTAGTTTTTGCCTCCCTACACCTTCGTGTGTGTGTGTGTGTGTGTGTGTGTGTATATATGTGTGTGTGTGTGTGTGTGTGTGTGTGTGTGTGTGTGTGTGTGTGTATGTATATGTGTGTGTGTGTGTGTGTGTGTGTGTGTGTGTGTGTGTGTGTGTGTGTGTGTTTGATGCATTTTATTTCTTTTATATGTTTTATGTGGGATATTAAAACACCTTCATTCTCAGGGGCCTTTGAGTTTTTCCCGTTTTAATGCGCCAAATTCAGTGTTTTTCTTCCTCTTTTGTTTTAACGAGGTAATTCAAAGATTGTTTTACCTGGTCTTGTCCTTCTTTTGGAATCAATTTATTCCTCTGTTCGAAAACGCATTAAATCCCTGAAAAAAGGACTTAATTCAGAATTAGTTTATTGAGCAAGTATAAATTTAAATTCTCCAGATAAAATTACCACTGAGCATTTATTTCCATACATTTTTTAAAGAAAATTCTAAAATATTTTTTTATTATTAGTTTTTTTTTTCCCTCCCAGGATGCGACCCACGAGAGTGGACTATTATCCAGGTATCTATTTAGAGGGTACAAGTGAAAGTGGATACACGTGTATGTATACATGCATGTTCACTTATGTGTATACCTGGATATATATATTTGCATCTTTGTATGTAAGTTTGTTATGCTGCTTTTCTATGTTTGCAGATGTGTGTATACACTCACCTATTTGTACTTACCAGTTGATAGTTATAGGGGTCGATTCGTAGCTCCGGGTCCTGCCTCTTCTTGTGTGTGTGTGTATGTGTGTGTATGTGTGTGTGTGTGTGTGTGTGTGTGTGTGTGTGTGTGTGTGTGTGTGTGTTTGTGTGTGTGTGTGTGTGTGTGTGTGTGTGTGTGGAGCCTCTAGGAACATACATCACACTGTCTGCCCACAAGACTTGACAGGATGTTTACACTCCGCAGGATATATCACAGGACGGGACCAGACCTGCCGATATGTTTGCTCGGAATATATCAGCCCGACTGACAGCCGGGTTAAGAAAAATTCGTATAGGACAGGATATAGCGAATATGAAGCAAGATATATCAAAGACATGAAAGGGTCCTCTATTATAGAGTTTCTGAGAGAGGATTTATCACGACTTAAAGACGACTATGCATCATGTTGTCAAACATAGCATGATCCATGAAGAATATTTCAGTTATATGGCAGGATGAGATAGGATTTATGAAGGCAAGAAAAAGCATTGCTAGTTTATAGTGCGAGATATATTGAATACAAGACAGGATGTATTATAGCAAGAATTATTCTTTATAAGAAATTATACCTGGAGGTTACCTGGAGGTTATTCCGGGGATCAACGCCCCCGCGGCCCGGTCCATGACTAGGCCTCCCGATGGATCAGGGCCTGATCAACTAGGCTGTTACTGCTGGCCGCACGCAGTCCAACGTACGAGCCACAGCCCGGCTGATCCGGCACTGACTTTAGGTATCTGTCCAGCTCTCTCTTGAAGGCAGCCAGGGGTTTATTGGCAATTCCCCTAATGCTTGATGGGAGGCTGTTGAACAGTTTTGGCCCCGGACACTTATGGTGTTTTCCCTTAGTGTACCAATGGCGCCCCTACTTTTTATTGGGGGCATTTTGCATCGCCTGCCCAGTCTTTTACTTTCGTAGGGAGTGATTTCTGTGTGCAGATTTGGGACCATTCCTTCCAGGATTTTCCAAGTGTAGATTATGATATATCTCTCCCTCCTGCGTTCCAACGAGTACAAGTCAAGTGCTTCCAAGCGTTCCCAGTAGTTAAGGTGCTTGACAGAACCTATACGTGCAGTAAAGGATCTCTGTACACTCTCTAGATCTGCGATTTCACCTGCTTTGAATGGAGATGTTAATGTACAGCAGTATTCCAGCCTAGAGAGAACAAGTGATTTGAAAAGGATCATCATGGGCTTGGCATCTCTCGTTTTGAAAGTTCTCATTATCCATCCTATCATTTTCTTTGCACGTGCGATCGTGGCACTGTTGTGATCCTTGAAAGTGAGATCCTCAGACATTACTACTCCCAGGTCCCTTACATTATTTTTCCGCTCTATTGTATGGCCGGAGTCAGTAGTATACTCTGTTCTAGTTATTATCTCCTCCAGTTTTCCATAACGGAGTAGTTGGAATTTGTCCTCATTGAACATCATATTGTTTACCGTTGCCCACTGGAAAACTTTGTTTATATCTTCTTGGAGGTTAACCGATACAGTATATAAAAAAATTATACTCTGTAAATACAAGGAAAATATAGCTAACACATTTGTTTTTCAAGCGTTAATTAGATCACTCGAATTGGTGTCAAAACTTCATTAAATGATTTTCTGGCATTAAAATTATTTGATTTTGGTAATACTGATCTCTGAAAATATGTATTTTCTTATTTCATTTATGAAACACACACACACACACACACACACACACACACACACACACACACACACACACACACACATACACAGACACACACACACTACAATGGATCAGGGAATACTTGTCAGGAAGACAGCAGCGAGTCATGGTACGTGGCGAGGTGTCAGAGTGGGCACCTGTGACCAGCGGGGTCCCACAGGGGTCAGTCCTAGGACCAGTGCTGTTTCTGGTATTTGTGAACGACATGACGGAAGGAATAAACTCCGAGGTGTCACTGTTTGCAGATGACGTGAAGTTGATGAGAAGAGTTCATTCGATCGAAGACCAGGCAGAACTCCAAAGGGATCTGGACAGGCTGCAGACCTGGTCCAGCAACTGGCTCCTGGAGTTCAATCCCACCAAGTGCAAAGTCATGAGGATTGGGGAAGGGCAAAGAAGACCGCAGATGGAGTACAGTCTAGGGGGTCAGAGACTACAAACATCACTCAAGGAAAAAGATCTTGGGGTGAGTATAACACCAGGCACATCTCCTGAAGCGCACATCAACCAAATAACTGCTGCAGCATATGGGCGCCTGGCAAACCTCAGAACAGCATTCCGACATCTTAATAAGGAATCGTTCAGGACCCTGTACACCGTGTACGTTAGGCCCATATTGGAGTATGCGGCACCAGTTTGGAACCCACACCTAGCCAAGCATGTAAAGAAACTAGAGAAAGTGCAAAGGTTTGCAACAAGACTAGTCCCAGAGCTAAGAGGTATGTCCTATGAGGAGAGGTTAAGGGAAATCAACCTGACGACACTGGAGGACAGGAGAGATAGGGGGGACATGATAACGACTTACAAAATACTGAGAGGAATTGACAAGGTGGACAAAGACAGGATGTTCCAGAGACTGGACACAGTAACAAGGGGACACAGTTGGAAGTTGAAGACACAGATGAATCAAAGGGATATTAGGAAGTATTTCTTCAGCCACAGAGTAGTCAGGAAGTGGAATAGTTTGGGAAACGATGTAGTGGAGTCAGGATCCATACATAGCTTTAAGCAGAGGTACGATAAAGCTCATGGTTCAGGGAGAGTGACCTAGTAGCGACCAGTGAAGAGGCGGGGCCAGGAGCTTGGACTCGACCCCTGCAACCTCAACTAGGTGAGTACAACTAGGTGAGTACACACACACACACACACACACACACACACACACACACACACACACACACACACACACAGGAGCTTGGACTCGACCCCTGCAACCTCAACTAGGTGAGTACACACACACACACACACACACACACACACACACACACGTACTCATATACAACAGGCCTAGTGTCTAATCGACATGTGCCTAGGACAGAATGGTAACTAACTAACACACACACACACACACACACACACACACACACACACACACACACACACACACACACACACACACACACGAACACACACACACACATACACACACACACACACCGAGCATGTCTCCGGAAGCACACATCAATCAGATAACTGCTGCAGCATATGGGCGCCTGGCAAACCTGAGAACAGCATTCCGATACCTTAGTAAGGAATCATTCAAGACACTGTACACCGTGTAAGTCAGGCCCATACTGGAGTATGCAGCACCTGTTTGGAACCCGCACTTGATAAACCACGTCAAGAAACTAGAGAAAGTACAAAGGTTTGCGACAAGGTTAGTTCCAGAGCTAAGGGGAATGTCCTATGAAGAAAGATTAAGGGAAATCGGCCTGACCACACTGGAGGACAGGAGGGTCAGGGGAGACATGATAACGACATATAAAATACTGCGTGGAATAGACAAGGTGGACAAAGACAGGATGTTCCAGGGAGGGGACACAGAAACAAGAGGCCACAATTGGAAGTTGAAGACACAAATGAGTCAGAGAGATAGTAGGAAGTATTTCTTCAGTCATAGAGTTGTAAGGCAGTGGAATAGCCTAGAAAATGACGTAGTGGAGGCAGGAACCATACACAGTTTTAAGACGAGGTTTGATAAAGCTCATGGAGCGGGGAGAGAGAGGGCTTAGTAGCAACCGGTGAAGAGGCGGGGCCAGGAGCTAGGACTCGACCCCTGCAACCACAAATAGGTGAGTACGTACACACACACACACACACACACACACACACACACACACACACACACACACACACACACACACACATACACAAACACACACACAGAAACAAGGGATCACAATTAGAAGCTGAAGACTCAGATGAGTCAAAGGGATGTTAGGAAGTATTTCTTCAGCCACAGAGTTGTTAGGAAGTGGAGTAGTCTGGCAAGCGATGTAGTGGAGGCAGGATCCATACATAGTTTCAAGACGAGGTATGATAAAGCTCATGGAGCAGGGCGTGGGAGGACCCAGTAGCGGTCAGTGAAGAGACGCGCCAGGAGCTGAGTTTCTACAGCTGCAACTACAAGTAGGTGAGTACACACACACACACAATAAGCCTTGAGGAAACACGTACGATACTACAGATATTTTTTTTCTTGTTTATCATGATATGAGATACAACAATTAGAACGTCAAGGTAAGAACGACTACTGTCTATTTCTCATTGCATTCGAGTTTGTATTAAGGTTTCAAAACATTATTTTGGGGAAATGAAAAAGTCATCCTCTACTTATCTCAACCATAATTGATGAGGGAGTGAAGTTTCTGTCAATAATCCAGTCTCAAAGTATTCGGTAAAAAAAATTTGGTCGTGAATTTTCCACTGCAACGACAGTCTTCAGAAAATCTTGAACAGGCGACTTATAACTTGCAACGTTAGATTACACAAAAAACTAAGGAATGTAGAAATTAGTTTACTAATATTATAGTATAATTCAGAGGACAGAGAAGAGGTTACTGCGATGGTATGTTAATCTAGTTACGATAAGACGCGATAGGTTGCTTAAGAAGTTGTTTTAGGGTGAATGGAAGGTGTGGATTGATAAGGTAGTTAGGAGGTTGTGTAGGATTTGTAGAGGTGAGGATTTGACAATTCTACATACATGTGCTGAGTGGAGACACGTGGTTTTTGGAGAACTATGTGCTGTTGGAGTGTGAGCTAGGTAACATTAGTGATAGGATTCAGAATAAGTAGTTAGCCGAACTTACGTTGTGGAGGCGGGAGGTACATTGTTATGGAGTTGCTGTGGTTTGGTGGGTCATTTGCAGTTTTGTGTTTGTGCGCCTCTTCGCCACTTAAAGTTGAAAGCCGATCAGAAGAAGTATTCTCCAGTAATTACATGGAAACCAGGATTACGCTTCTTCTAGCAAACTCATAGAGTGAGATAAATGGTTTAAAACCCACAAGTTGAAGACTGAGACACTTATGCAACAAAAATTCCCATATGTTGCATAAATGTCTCAATCTTCATCTTGTCGGTTTTAAACCATTTATCTCATCTGTTAAACACTGCAACATCGTGGGATCTTGATGCAAAGAATTCTTCAACCTTGTCCAACCTTTGGACGAAGATCTACTTCGACTAGTGGATGGTACCACTATGACCCCGCCTCCTCCTGCTTCCCCCCTCACCTGACTACAGTATATAAGCCACGTCTACGGCCCTATGCTCTATATTCTACCTGATTTATGGACTGAACACATTGACTCAAGGTTGAGGGACTGATTACCTCAAACTCCTCCTCTTCTTACACACTTCTGATTTGTATTGGACTGATGAAGCCACTGTGTGGCGAAACGCTTCCTCAATAAAGATTCCCAAATATTGCACAATATCACACTTCCATGTATTTTCCATCTTCCAAGTGGCCCGTATAAGGACCCCCTATATTCTGAGAGGAACGGACACGTACATGGTCCACTGTGCTGCTGCTGCTGCTGCTGCTGCTTTAACTCCCAGAGTCACTGACGCCGTGTTATCGGGATATCAGAAATCCATGGGCCCTATTCCCGTTTCAGAAATTTTAGGAATCCTGCTTTGATTTGATGGCTGGAGGAAGTGTGTGTGAGTGACGTGTAAGGAAGAAAAAAGGAGAGAATGAGGAAAGATGGATAGAAGAAAGGAAGGAAGGATAAGGAACCTTAGAAAATAGCATGTTTTCCCATTATTTATTTTAATTTTTTTTCTATTGCAGAGGACAAGTATCTTCTGATTTTCATCACTTGGGATAATAGGGAATATATTTTCATTTATACTCTAATTTTTAATCAGATAAAGAGATCTTATTCCTAAAACTATTGTTCTCTGTCGTATAGAAATGTCTTCTACAAAGCTCCTGGAGAGTGAAACGAAGGACACAAGTGCAACTAATGTGACATTTTATTGTGATAACGTTTCGCTCTCTAGGAGCTTTGTCAAGCTGTTACAAATAGTACATGGACACAGAGGGTATACATAGGCTTAGAGTGAGGTGCAATACTAGTGGTAGTAGTAGTAGTGATATAAGTTGTTCTATCATATTGTCTTACTACTACTACTACTACAACTTATATCACTACTACTACTACAACTTATATCACTACTACTACTACAACTTATATCACTACTACTACTACAACTTATATCACTACTACTACTACAACTTATATCACTACTACTACTACAACTTATATCACTACTACTACTACAACTTATATCACTACTACTACTACAACTTATATCACTACTACTACTACAACTTATATCACTACTACTACTACAACTTATATCACTACTACTACTACAACTTATATCACTACTACTACTACAACTTATATCACTACTACTACTACAACTTATATCACTACTACTACTACAACTTATATCACTACTACTACTACAACTTATATCACTACTACTACTACAACTTATATCACTACTACTACTACTACTACTACTACTAGTAGTAGTAGTAGTAGTAGTAGTATTACAACTCACTCTGAGCCTATATATACCATCTGTGTCCATGTATTGTTTTTAACAGCTTGACAAAGCTCCTGGAGAGCGAAACGTTGCCACAATAAAATGTCACATTAGTTGCACTTGTGTCCTTTTACTTTACAGCGTCAACTTATCTTACACTATCGTGGACCACGATAGCAGTGACTATTGCCTCACCAGGCGCTGGACTCTGTGATCCGAGTGAAGAGATTAACTCTCAACTTTAGATTTAGATCTAACCTTCAGAGATGAGTCTTGAAACAACGTTAGATGAAGAGAGAATTCCTTTCACAACATATTTTCAAGCTATTACAAATGTTATTATTTTGACTGCCTCTGGCATACGGAATCCTTGACATTCACTCGGATTGCAATAATCACTATTTTTTATGCAATGTGACTTATATTTTATTTAGCCATTGATTTGCTTTGTGCAACACGAATGAAACTATAATGAAGGTTTGGTGTTCATTGGGGATTTGTGATGGAGAATTAGACATATGTGCAATATCTGGGTTGCTTAATAAAGCCACTGGATGGTATTTTATACTCTATTAGGGACTTTATCAGGGTACTCAATCAGGTATTTTATCAGAGTACTCTGTCATGGACTCTATCAAGGGACTTTATCAGGTAGAAACTGGATACAGAAATAACACGAGACAAATTAGACAAAGAAACAATAGAAGAAGCAGCACTCAGCTTCAAGAAGAGATACGGTAATTTCAGATAAAGTCAGCCTCCAGTAAGATTAGAGGAGGAGCCCAGCGGCTGCAACTCACCTAGGAAATTGTGAATCAGTAATTAATAAACGTGGGGTGACGAAGACAAACCTTGTTTGCCAACAATTCAAAATAAGACGAGGATCAAAAAAAAGCAATATATGGCAGCATTACTTTTTTTTGTGGATTTTCAAAATAGAAATAAAATTCTTTTCGTACGTTTGATTTCTTGTTTTTACCTCCTCTACTTCTCCTTTATTCAGTTACACCTATTCCTCTCTTACCCTTCTTCTTTTTGCTGTCTTACTTCCATCATTCCTCTCTCCTACCATCTTTTCTCTATTTTTTATCTTTATTCTCTGATACCTCTTCTCACTTTCCACTTATCTTTGGTTCATGTTTTTTCCTTTATCAATTACTAATCACTTTCCAATCATTCCCACTATCCTCCTTTCCTATCCCCCCAACGGGCCCTCCCTCCATCCCCCCTTCATTCTCTTTGCTACCATCCACCTGTTATCCAGTATCTTCTCCTAGTCTTCTTTAACCACTCTTTCTCATATTTTCTTAGTATCATTCGTTTCTATTTATATCCGTGTTGTCTTCATGGAGTATTTTTTGTTTCTCTATAACACTTCATTCTTCACCCCCTTCTTCCTTCACCCTCTTCTTTCTTCACCCTCTTCTTTCTTCACCCACCTCTTTCTTCACTCTCTTCTTTATTCATCCAATTCTTTCTTCACCCTATTCTTTCTTCACCCTATTCTTTCTTCACCCTATTCTTTCTTCACCCTATTCTTTCTCCACCCTATTCTTTCTTCACCCTATTCTTTCTTCACCCTATTCTTTCTCCACCCTATTCTTTCTTCACCCTATTCTTTCTTCACCCTATTCTTTCTTCACCCTATTCTTTCTTCATCCTATTCTTTCTTCACCCTATTCTTTTTTCACCCTATTATTTCCTCACTTTCTCCTTTATTCACCCTTTTCTTTATTCACCCTCTTCTTTCTTTACCCTCTTCCTTCTTTACCCTTTTCCTTCTTTACCCTGTTCCTTCTTTACCCTCTTCCTTCCTCACCCTCTTCCTTCTTCACCCTCTTCCTTCCTCACCCTCTTCCTTCTTCACCCTCTTTCTTCTTCACCCTCTTCCTTCTTCACCCTCTTCCTTCTTCACCCTCTTGCTTCTTCACCATCTTCCTTCACCTCTTCCTTCTTCACCCTCTTCCTTCCTCACCCTCTTCCTTCTTCACCCTCTTCCTTCTTCACCCACTTCCTTCTTCACCCTCTTCCTTCTTCACCCTCTTCCTTCTTCACCCTCTTCCTTCTTCACCCTCTTCTTTCTTCACCCTCCCCAAAAAAAGAAATCATTAGGCCCGAGGGCATAAATCTGCCCAGTAGAGGTTGTATCTGACACGAGATAACTCTAATGTTCTCTGTCAGGGAAGGAACTGCTGCCTTCACGTCGTCCTTGTATTGAAGGAACCTGGTTTAACGTCCTCCTGGTGGGGGAGGAGCTAATTCCTTACCCTCGTCTTGGCAGTGAAGGAACTGGCTTCTCCTCCACCCTAGCAGTGGAGGAGCTGGCTCATCCCTATCTTAGCAGTGAAGGAGCTGGCTTCTCCCTAGCAGTGAAGGAGCTGACTTCTCCCTATCCTAGCAGTGAAGGACCTGGCTTCTCCCCATCATCCTAGCAGTGAAGGACCTGGTTTCTTCCCATCATCTTAGCAGTGAAGGACCTAGCTTCTTCCCATCATCCTAGCAGTGAAGGACCTGGCTTCTCCCCATCATCCTAGCAGTGAAAGACGTGGCTTCTTCCTATCATCCTAGCAGTGAAGAACCTGGCTTCTTCCCATCATCCTAACAATGAAGGACCTGGCTTCTCCCCATCATCCTAGCAGTGAAGAACCTGGCTTCTCCCCATCATCCTAGCAGTGAAGGACCTGGCTTCTTCCCATCATCCTAACAGTGAAGGACCTGGCTTCTCCCCATCGTCCTAGCAGTGAAGGACCTGGCTTCTCCCCATCATTCAGCAGTGAAGAACCTGGCTTCTCCCCATCATCCTAGCAGTGAAGGACCTGGCTTCTTCCCATCATCCTAGCAGTTAAGGACCTGGCTTCTCCCCATCATCCTAGCAGTGAAGGACCTGGCTTCTCCCCATCATCCTAGCAGTGAAGGACCTGGCTTCTTCCCATCATCCTAGCAGTGAAGGACCTGGCTTCTTCCCATCATCCTAACAGTGAAGGACCTGGCTTCTCCCCATCATCCTAGCAGTGAAGGACTTGGCTTCTCCCCATCATCCTAGCAGTGAAGGACCTGGCTTATTCCCATCATCCTAGCAATGAAGGACTTGGCTTCTCCTCCATCATCCTAGCAGTGAAGGAACTGGCTTCTCCTCCATCCTAGCAGTGAAGGACCTGGCTTCTCCCCATCATCCTAGCAGTGAAGGACCTGGCTTCTTCCCATCATTCTAGTAGTGAAGGAGCTGGCTTCTCCCCATCATCCTAGCAGTGAAGGAACTGGCTTCTCCTCCATCCTAGCAGTGAAGGAACTGGCTTCTCCTCCATCCTAGCAGTGAAGGACCTGGCTTCTCCCATCATCCTAGCAGTGAAGGACCTGGCTTCTTCTCCATCATCCTAGCAGTGAAGGAACTGGTTTCTCCTCCATCCTTGCAGTGAAGGACCTGGCTTCTCCCCATCGTCCTAGCAGTGAAGGACCTGGCTTCTCCCCATCATCCAGCAGTGAAGGACCTGGCTTCTCCCCATCATCCTAGCAGTGAAGGACCTGGCTTCTTCCCATCATCCTAGTAGTGAAGGAGCTGGCTTCTCCTCCGTCTTCCTAGCAGTGAAGGAACTGGCTTCTCCTCCATCCTAGCAGTGAAAGAGCTGGCTTCTCCCCATCATCCTAGCAGTGAAGGAGCTAGCTTCTCCCCATCGTCCTAGCAGTGAAGAACCTGGCTTCTCCCCATCATCCTAGCAGTGAAGGACCTGGCTTCTCCCCATCATCCTAGCAGTGAAGGACCTGGCTTCTTCCCATCATCCTAGTAGTGAAGGAGCTGGCTTCTCCATCCTAGCAGTGAAGGAACTGGCTTCTCCTCCATCCTAGCAGTGAAAGAACTGGCTTCTCCCCATCATCCTAGCAGTGAAGGAGCTGACTTCTCCCCATCATCCTAGCAGTGAAGGAACTGGCTTCTCCATCCTAGCAGTGAAAGAGCTGGCTTCTCCCATCATCCTAGCTGTGAAGGAGGTGGCTTCTTAGCGGCATCTTGGGGAAGCTCTCCTAGCCTACTCTCGCCTCCATTCCTGCTGGATAATTCCTTCTCCAATATTTATATCAGTTGGGAAATGATTATGCTAATATGCTCATAGGTCACGTGACTCTCTCTCTCTCTCTCTCTCTCTCTCTCTCTCTCTCTCTCTCTCTCTCTCGTTCGTTCGTTCGTTCAAGAGACGAAAAAATGACGATTTTTGGTAGATGATCAGTCGGTTAAATGATTAGCCGACCGTTGGTTTATCAGTTCTTGGTACCAATAATTAACCGCCCGCTGGTTTATCAGCTCTTGGTACCAATAATTAACCGCCCGCAGGTTTATCAGCTCTTGGTACCAATAATTAACCGCCCGCAGGTTTATCAGCTCTTGGTACCAATAATTAACCGCCCGCAGGTTTATCAGCTCTTGGTACCAATAATTAACCGCCCGCAGGTTTACCAGAACTATGTTTTCCAATCTATTTACGTCTTTCCTGTGAAAATAATTCCAACCTTGTAATTGTAGCGTGAGACTAAATTAACCCGAATCTCAACTTGAAAAAAAAACTAAGTTGTAAGTATAAAGAAAGATATATTCCAGTACGCTGGTTTAACTTCAACATAAAACTTCTGAAAAACTCGTTTTATGACACCAGACTAGTTTACCTTCCACGCTAGCATAATTCCACTCTGGTTTACGCTTTACCATCATTATTTTACTTGTACCATTGACCTCCTCTACGACAGTAGTGGGCAGGAGTAAATTTTGTGATTATCTCATAATATGTCTGAGTCTCCGGCTTAATTAATGTAATATGAGTTCTTTTCTTTTCAAAAGAGTTTGCTACAGACTTCTGGCAACCATCCAGCTGTGGTGTTACACTTCGGCTCTCATCAATGCTACAACAGCTGTTGTTCTGTAAGACTATTCCTGCAAGCGTGCTCCGTGATTGAATGTGGTTTCGCCACATTCTCCCCGTCAATTCATAATTACTGCTGAAATTCATGATAGATGTTACCCTAAGAAACGTTCAAGTTTTGTAGCTCTTACAGAACATACTGATTTAGGTATCAGACAGATAGCTGAAAATTTAAGCCTAGTAAAGTAAACTGTTGGTCGGATTCCGAAGACAGCTGATGACACTGATGATTGTGGAGTGTTGTGTAGAGGAAAATTTGGAAGAAAAAGCAAAACAACAATTCACAATGACAAGATAATCATAAGAAATAGTGTTAAGGATCCCAAGAAAACCAGCAAAGATGTACATAGAGATTTAGCTTTAGTTGGAGTAAACGTTGATTCTTCAACTGTTCGACGATGGTTCCTTAAACTTAACAAAACTACCAGAAAGCCGGTAAAGAAACAATTATTGACTGATCCTATTAAAAAAAACAGCTGCGGTGGGCACCCGATCATAAGGGAGAGACGACAAATGAATGGAGAAAAGTTATATTTTCAGATGTGGTGTATTTTGAAGTACATATGTACAGATCAGTGGTAATGAGACGGAACAAAGGTGAACCTCTTCAGAATGGACACATTCAACAAGCACCAAAACACCCACTTAACATGTTTTGGTGTAGTTTTACTGTTAAGCGCCGTGGATGGTCTGTTATTGATGAGGAAACGATGAACAGTGACAAAAGGCAATACTTCCCATTGTGGATACAGACCTTTTTGATGGAGAAGGCATTTTCCAGCAGGATCTTGCTCCATTCCACACGTCCAGAAAAATGCTGACATTGTTCGAAGTTAGTGGATTAAGAGTTCTAAATTGGCCTGGAAACTCACTTGACCTCAATCTATTTCCCATAGATTCCCAGCCTAATTGAGAATGTATTAGCAATAACTCAACACAGGATCGCAAAACAGGACTGTTCAACTGTGGAGAAGCTAATTGGTGTTGTTATTAAGACCTGGTACCGCGACGAAGAACTTGACAAAATGTGTTTACCATTGGTCGATTCTGTGCCAAAACGTGTAGCAATGCTTATAAAAACAAAGGGTAGTCATAACTCTTATTAAATCAATTATGTCGTATCATTGCCGCGTATTTTTCAAATAAACATTAATTTCCCAAATACACGTCGTTTTATTTCGTCACTGTCCCAATTAATATGAACACTACTGTAGTTTGTCATCGTCTAGTTTGTCTCACCTACTAATTTATCTACGACATGCTGGTCTCTAAATCTGGTAAATAGAACACTAGCTTGCAAGAGACTTCTGGTTGGTGTTATCATATTCTAGTACAAATAAGAATTGTGTTTTGCTCAGGTTTATGTGGTGTTCTTCTTTCGAATGAGTTTGAGAGAGAGAGAGAGAGAGAGAGAGAGAGAGAGAGAGAGAGAGAGAGAGATAGAGAGAGATAATCTTAGGAAAAATGGCGTCATCATGAGGAACATCTGGACGGTAACGAGAAGGCGTCTCTCACTACCTGAGATAACCTGGAGTGACCTGGGGCAACAACTTGCAGTGACCTTGAAAGACCTGTGGTAAACCCAGGTGGCCTGAGATGACCTAGGAGATACTTGGTCATCTCAAGCCAGGAGTAACTTAGGAAACCTGAGTCGGCTCATGGTGACACACGATGACCTTCCCGACACACACACACACACACACACACACACACACACACACACACACACACACACACACACACACACACACACACACACACACACACACACACACACAAGACTCAAGACATCGTA
>NC_091295.1:51657992-51680492 GCF_038502225.1 Cherax quadricarinatus
ACAGACAGACACACACACACACACACACACACACACACACACACACACACACACACACACACACACATGGTGACAGCAGTAAGACAAGAGAGAGAGGGGTGGGTGGATTGCATTTTCTTGGACTGCAAGAAGGCGTTTGACACAGTTCCACACAAGAGATTGGTGCAAAAACTGGAGGACCAAGCAGGGATAACAGGGAAGGCACTACAATGGATCAGGGAATACTTGTCAGGAAGACAGCAGCGAGTCATGGTACGTGGCGAGGTGTCAGAGTGGGCACCTGTGACCAGCGGGGTCCCGCAGGGGTCAGTCCTAGGACCAGTGCTGTTTCTGGTATTTGTGAACGACATGACGGAAGGAATAGACTCTGAGGTGTCCCTGTTTGCAGATGACGTGAAGTTGATGAGAAGAATACACTCGATCGAAGACCAGGCAGAACTACAAAGGGATCTGGACAGGCTGCAGACCTGGTCCAGCAATTGGCTCCTGGAGTTCAATCCCACCAAGTGCAAAGTCATGAAGATTGGGGAAGGGCAAAGAAGGCCGCAGACGGAGTACAGTCTAGGGGGTCAGAGACTACAAACCTCACTCAAGGAAAAAGATCTTGGGGTGAGTATAACACCAGGCACATCTCCTGAAGCGCACATCAACCAAATAACTGCTGCAGCATATGGGCGCCTAGCAAACCTCAGAACAGCATTCCGACATCTTAATAAGGAATCGTTCAGGACCCTGTACACCGTATACGTTAGGCCCATATTGGAGTATGCGGCACCAGTTTGGAACCCACACCTAGCCAAGCACGTAAAGAAACTAGAGAAAGTGCAAAGGTTTGCAACAAGACTAGTCCCAGAGCTAAGAGGTATGTCCTACGAGGAGAGGTTAAGGGAAATCAACCTGAGGACAGGAGAGATAGGGGGGACATGATAACGACATACAAAATACTGAGAGGAATTGACAAGGTGGACAAAGACAGGATGTTCCAGAGATTGGACACAGTAACAAGGGGACACAGTTGGAAGATGAAGACACAGATGAATCACAGGGATGTTAGGAAGTATTTCTTCAGCCACAGAGTAGTCAGTAAGTGGAATAGTTTGGGAAGCGATGTAGTGGAGGCAGGATCCATACATAGCTTTAAGCAGAGGTATGATAAAGCTCACGGCTCAGGGAGAGTGACCTAGTAGCGATCAGTGAAGAGGCGGGGCCAGGAGCTCGGACTCGACCCCCGCAACCTCAACTAGGTGAGTACAACTAGGTGAGTACACACACACACACACAAACACACACACACAAACACACACACACACACACACACACACACACACACACACACACACACACACACACACACACACACACACACACACACGTGTGCTCAGGAAGCAGAATCCAGCTATTACTTGTGAGCTTTTCAAATGTAAAAATATCTCACTGGGTCTCTCATTAGCGTCTAAGGAGGCAATTAGAAATAATTACCCAGCCAAACAATCGTGTTTAAACTTGAATTTTCTCTTTCTCTCTCTCTCTCTCTCTCTCTCTCTCTCTCTCTCTCTCTCTCTCTCTCTCTCTCTCTCTCTCTCTCTCTCTCTCTCTCTCTCTCTCTCTCTTTCTCTCTTTCTTCCCCTCTCCCTCCCTCTCTTACACACGAACACACACGGTAGTAGTGGTGATGCAGTAGTAGTAGTAGTAGTAGCACTAGTAGAAGCAGAAGTAGTAGCACTAGACTAGTCGTAGTAGCACTAGTAGTAGTAGTAGTAGTAGCAGTAGTAGTAGTACTAGTAGTAGTAGTAGTAGTAGTAATAGTACTACTACTACTACTAGTAGTAGTAGTAGTAGTAGTAGTAGTAGTAGTAGGGGGAAGGGAAGGTCGTAAAGGAGGTGACAGGTCAGAATCAGAAGAAGGGAAGAGAAAATTCAAATATGGAAAGAGGTATTAGAGAAAGGATGAAGATGAAATGGAAGAGAAGAAATGGATAAAGTGACGCTGAATGAAGGATGAGATGGAACACACGGAAAGAAACTGACTTAGAGACCTCCATTAAAAAGTTGACTGGGGTGGTGAGGGAGGTGTGGAGGTGCTGGTGGAGGTGGTAAGGGACTCATGAAGGTATTGAAGAGGTGTGGACGTTGTGAGGGACGAGATGAGGTTGTGAGGGAGGAGTGGAGATTGTGAGGGAGGTGCGGAGGTTGTGAGGGAGGTGCTGAGGTTGTGAGGGAGGAGTGGAGGTTGTAAGGGAGGTGTGGGGGTTGTGAGGGAGGTGTGGAGGTTGTGAGGGGTGAGTGGAAGCTGTGAGGAAGGAATAGAGGTTGTGAGGGAGGAGTGGAAGTTGTGAGGAAGGAGAGGAGGTTGTGAAGGAGGTGTGGAGATGGTGTGGGAGGAGTGGAAGTTGTGAGGAAGGAGAGGAGGTTGTGAAGGAGGTGTGGAGATGCTGAGGGAGGAGTGGAGGTTGTGAGGGAGGAGCAGAGGTTGTGAGGGAGGAGCACGAACACACACGGTAGTAGTGGTGGTGCAGTAGTAGTAGTAGTAGCACTAGTAGAAGCAGAAGTAGTAGCACTAGACTAGTCGTAGTAGCACTAGTAGTAGTAGTAGTAGTAGTAGTAGTAGCACTAGTAGAAGCAGAAGTAGTAGCACTAGACTAGTCGTAGTAGCACTAGTAGTAGTAGTAGTAGTAGTAGTAGTAGGGGGAAGGGAAGGTCGTAAAGGAGGTGACAGGTCAGAATCAGAAGAAGGGAAGAGAAAATTCAAATATGGAAAGAGGTATTAGAGAAAGGATGAAGATGAAATGGAAGAGAAGAAATGGATAAAGTGACGCTGAATGAAGGATGAGATGGAACACACGGAAAGAAACTGACTTAGAGACCTCCATTAAAAAGTTGACTGGGGTGGTGAGGGAGGTGTGGAGGTGCTGGTGGAGGTGGTAAGGGACTCATGAAGGTATTGAAGAGGTGTGGAGGTTGTGAGGGACGAGATGAGGTTGTGAGGGAGGAGTGGAGATTGTGAGGGAGGTGCGGAGGTTGTGAGGGAGGTGCTGAGGTTGTGAGGGAGGAGTGGAGGTTGTAAGGGAGGTGTGGGGGTTGTGAGGGAGGTGTGGAGGTTGTGAGGGGTGAGTGGAAGCTGTGAGGAAGGAATAGATGTTGTGAGGGAGGAGTGGAAGTTGTGAGGAAGGAGAGGAGGTTGTGAAGGAGGTGTGGAGATGCTGAGGGAGGAGTGGAGGTTGTGAGGGAGGTGTGGGGGTTGTGAGGGAGGTGCGGAGGTTGTCAGGGAGGTGCTGAGGTTGTCAGGGAGGTGCTGAGGTTGTGAGGGAGGGGTGGAGGTTGTGAGGGAGGTGTGGGGGTTGTGAGGGAGGTGTGGAGGTTGTGAGGAGTGAGTGGAAGCTGTGAGGAAGGAATAGAGGTTGTGAGGGAGGAGTGGAAGTTGTGAGGAAGGAGAGGAGGTTGTGAAGGAGGTGTGGAGATGGTGAGGGAGGAGTGGAGGTTGTGATGGAGGTGTAGAGGTTATGAGGAAGGTACGGAGGTTGTGAAGTGGAGGTGGTGAGGGAGGAGTGGAGGTTGTGAGTGAAGAGTGGAGGCCGTGAGGAAGGAATAGAGGTTGTGAGGGAGGAGTGGAAATTGTGAGGAAGGAATGGAGGTTGTGAGGGAGGAATGGAGATTGTGAGGGAGGTGTGGAGGTTGTGAGAGAGGTGTGGAGGTTGTGAGAGAGGAGTGGAGGTTGAGGGAGGAGTGAAGGTTGTGAGGGAGGATTGCAGATTGTGAGGGAGGTGTGGAGGTTGTGAGGGAGGTGTGGAGGTTGTGAGGGAGGAGTGGAGGTTGTGAGGGACGTGTGGAGGTTGTGAGGGATGTGTGGAGGTTGTGAGAGAGGAGTAGAGGCTGAGGGAGGAGTGAAGGTTGTGAGGGAGGAGTGGAGATTGTGAGGGAGGTGTGGAGGTTGTGAGGGAGGTGTGGAGGTTGTGAGGGAGGTGTGGAGATTGTTAGGGACGTGTGCAGGTTGTGAGGGAGGAGTGGAGGTTGTGAGGGAGGAGTAGAGATTGTTATGGAGGTGTGGATGTTGTGAGGGATATGTGGAGGTTGTGAGGGATGTGTGGAGGTTGTGAGGGAGGTGTGGAGGTTGTGATGGTTGTGTGGAGGTTGTGAGGGAGGTGTGGAGGTTGTGAAAGATATGTGGAGGTTGTGAGGGAGGTGTGGAGGTTGTGAGGGATGTGTGGAGGTTTTGAGGGAGGTGTGGAAATTGTGAGGGATGTGTGGAGGTTGTGAGGGATGTGTGGATGTTGTGAGGGAGATATGGAGATTGTGAGGGAGAAGTGGAGATTGTGAGGGATGTGTGGAGTTTGTGAGGGATGTTTGGAGGTTGTGAGGGAGGAGTGGAGGTTGTGAGGGAGGAGTGTAGATTGTGAGAGAGGAGTGGAGATTGTCAGGGATGTGTGGAGGTTGTGAGGGATGTGTGGAGGCTGTGAGGGAAAAGCAGAGGTTGTGAGGGAGGAGTGGAGATTGTGAGGGAGGTGTGGAGGCTGTGAGGGATGTGTGGAGGTTGTGAGGGAGTTGTGAAGGTTGTGAGGGAGGAGTGGAGATTGTGAGGGATGTGTCGTGGTTGTGAGGGATGTGTGAAGGTTATGAGGGAGGAGTGGAGGTTGTGAAGGTGGAGTGGAGATTGTGAGGGAGATTTGGAGGTTGTGAGAGATGAGTGGAGGTTGAGGGATGTGTGGAGGTTGTCAGAAGTGTGTGGAGGTTGTGAGGGAGGAGTGGAGGTTGTAAGGGAGGAGTGCTGATTGTGAGGGAGGAGTGGAGATTGTGAGGGATGTGTGGAGGTTGTGAGGCAGGAATAGAAGTTGTGAGGGAGGAGTGGAGATTGTGAGGGAGGTGTGGAGGCAGTGAAAGATGTGAGGAGATTGTGACGGAGTTGTGGAGGTTGTGAGGGAGTAGTGGAGATTGTGAGGGAGGAGTGGAGATTGTGAGGGATGTGTCGAGGTTGTGAGGGATGTGTGGAGGTTGTGAGGGAAGAGTGGAGATTGTGAGGGAGGTGTGGAGGTTGTGAGGGATGTGTTGAGGTTGTGAGGGAGGACAGGAGATTGTGAGGGATGTGTGGAGGTTGTGGGGGAGGTGTGGAGGTTGTGAGGAATGTGTGGAGGTTGTCAAGGAGGTGAGTAGGTTGTGAGAGATGTGTGGAGGTTGTGAGGGAAGAGTGGAGGTTATGAGGGAGGAGTGGAGGTTGTGAGGGAGGTGTGGAGGTTGTGAGGGATGTGTTGAGGTTTTGAGGGATGAGTGGAAATTGTGAGGGATGTGGGGAGGTTGTGAGGGATGTGTGGATGTTGTGAGGGAGGTACGGAGATTGTGAGGGAGGAGTGGAGATTGTGATTGATGTGTGGAGGTTGTGAGGGATGTTTGGAGGTTGTGAGGGAGGAGTGGAGGTTGTGAGGGAGAAGTGTAGATTGTGTGGGAGGAGTGAAGATTGTCAGGGATGTGTGGAGGTTGTGAGGGATGTGTGGAGGCTGTGAGGGAGGAGCAGAGGTTGTGAGGGAGGAGCACGAACACACACGGTAGTAGTGGTGGTGCAGTAGTAGTAGTAGTAGCACTAGTAGAAGCAGAAGTAGTAGCACTAGACTAGTCGTAGTAGCACTAGTAGTAGTAGTAGTAGTAGTAGTAGTAGTAGTAGTAGTAGTAGTAGTAGCACTAGTAGAAGCAGAAGTAGTAGCACTAGACTAGTCGTAGTAGCACTAGTAGTAGTAGTAGTAGTAGTAGTAGTAGGGGGAAGGGAAGGTCGTAAAGGAGGTGACAGGTCAGAATCAGAAGAAGGGAAGAGAAAATTCAAATATGGAAAGAGGTATTAGAGAAAGGATGAAGATGAAATGGAAGAGAAGAAATGGATAAAGTGACGCTGAATGAAGGATGAGATGGAACACACGGAAAGAAACTGACTTAGAGACCTCCATTAAAAAGTTGACTGGGGTGGTGAGGGAGGTGTGGAGGTGCTGGTGGAGGTGGTAAGGGACTCATGAAGGTATTGAAGAGGTGTGGACGTTGTGAGGGACGAGATGAGGTTGTGAGGGAGGAGTGGAGATTGTGAGGGAGGTGCGGAGGTTGTGAGGGAGGTGCTGAGGTTGTGAGGGAGGAGTGGAGGTTGTAAGGGAGGTGTGGGGGTTGTGAGGGAGGTGTGGAGGTTGTGAGGGGTGAGTGGAAGCTGTGAGGAAGGAATAGAGGTTGTGAGGGAGGAGTGGAAGTTGTGAGGAAGGAGAGGAGGTTGTGAAGGAGGTGTGGAGATGGTGTGGGAGGAGTGGAAGTTGTGAGGAAGGAGAGGAGGTTGTGAAGGAGGTGTGGAGATGCTGAGGGAGGAGTGGAGGTTGTGAGGGAGGAGCAGAGGTTGTGAGGGAGGAGCACGAACACACACGGTAGTAGTGGAGGTGCAGTAGTAGTAGTAGTAGCACTAGTAGAAGCAGAAGTAGTAGCACTAGACTAGTCGTAGTAGCACTAGTAGTAGTAGTAGTAGTAGTAGTAGTAGCACTAGTAGAAGCAGAAGTAGTAGCACTAGACTAGTCGTAGTAGCACTAGTAGTAGTAGTAGTAGTAGTAGTAGTAGTAGTAGTAGTAGTAGCACTAGTAGAAGCAGTAGTAGTAGCACTAGACTAGTCGTAGTAGCACTAGTAGTAGTAGTAGTAGTAGTAGTAGTAGTAGGGGGAAGGGAAGGTCGTAAAGGAGGTGACAGGTCAGAATCAGAAGAAGGGAAGAGAAAATTCAAATATGGAAAGAGGTATTAGAGAAAGGATGAAGATGAAATGGAAGAGAAGAAATGGATAAAGTGACGCTGAATGAACGATGAGATGGAACACACGGAAAGAAACTGACTTAGAGACCTCCATTAAAAAGTTGACTGGGGTGGTGAGGGAGGTGTGGAGGTGCTGGTGGAGGTGGTAAGGGACTCATGAAGGTATTGAAGAGGTGTGGAGGTTGTGAGGGACGAGATGAGGTTGTGAGGGAGGAGTGGAGATTGTGAGGGAGGTGTGGGGGTTGTGAGGGAGGTGCTGAGGTTGTGAGGGAGGAGTGGAGATTGTGAGGGAGGTGTGGGGGTTGTGAGGGAGGTGCGGAGGTTGTCAGGGAGGTGCTGAGGTTGTCAGGGAGGTGCTGAGGTTGTGAGGGAGGGGTGGAGGTTGTGAGGGAGGTGTGGGGGTTGTGAGGGAGGTGTGGAGGTTGTGAGGGGTGAGTGGAAGCTGTGAGGAAGGAATAGAGGTTGTGAGGGAGGAGTGGAAGTTGTGAGGAAGGAGAGGAGGTTGTGAAGGAGGTGTGGAGATGGTGTGGGAGGAGTGGAGGTTGTGAGGGAGGTGTAGAGGTTATGAGGAAGGTACGGAGGTTGTGAAGTGGAGGTGGTGATGGAGGAGTGGAGGTTGTGAGTGAAGAGTGGAGGCCGTGAGGAAGGAATAGAGGTTGTGAGGGAGGAGTGGAAATTGTGAGGAAGGAATGGAGGTTGTGAGGGAAGAAGAGATTGTGAGGGAGGTGTGGAGGTTGTGAGAGAGGTGTGGAGGTTGTGAGAGAGGAGTGGAGGTTGAGGGAGGAGTGAAGGTTGTGAGGGAGGATTGCAGATTGTGAGGGAGGTGTGGAGGTTGTGAGGGAGGTGTGGAGGTTGTGAGGGAGGAGTGGAGATTGTGAGGGAGGTGTGGAGGTTGTGAGGGATGTGTGGAGGTTGTGAGAGAGGAGTGGAGGCTGAGGGAGGAGTGAAGGTTGTGAGGGAGGAGTGGAGATTGTGAGGGAGGTGTGGAGGTTGGGAGAGAGGTGTGGAGGTTGTGAGGGAGGTGTGGAGATTGTTAGGGATGTGTGCAGGTTGTGAGGGAGGAGTGGAGGTTGTGAGGAAGGAGTGGAGATTGTTAGGGATGTGTGCAGGTTGTGAGGGAGGAGTGGAGGTTGTGAGGAAGGAGTGGAGATTGTGAGGGAGGTGTGGATGTTGTGAGGGATGTGTGGATGTTGTGAGATATGTGTGGAGGTTGTGAGGGAGGTGTGGAGGTTGTGAGGTTTGTGGAGGTTGTGAGGGAGGTGTGGAGGTTGTGAGGGATATGTGGAGGTTGTGAGGGAGGTGTGGAGGTTGTGAGGGATGTGTGGAGGTTTTGAGGGATGTATGGAAATTGTGAGGGATGTGTGGAGGTTGTGAGGGATGTGTGGATGTTGTGAGGGAGAAGTGGAGATTGTGAGGGAGAAGTGAAGATTGTGAGGGATGTGTGGAGTTTGTGAGGGATGTTTGGAGGTTGTGAGGGAGGAGTGGAGGTTGTGAGGGAGGAGTGGAGATTGTGAGAGAGGAGTGGAGATTGTCAGGGATGTGTGGAGGTTGTGAGGGATGTGTGGAGGCTGTGAGGGAAGAGCAGAGGTTGTGAGGGAGGAGTGGAGATTGTGAAGGAGGTGTGGAGGCTGTGAGGGATGTGTGGAGGTTGTGAGGGAGTTGTGAAGGTTGTGAGGGAGGAGTGGAGATTGTGAGGGATGTGTCGTGGTTGTGAGGGATGTGTGGAGGTTATGAGGGAGGAGTGGAGGTTGTGAGGGAGGAGTGGAGATTGTGAGTGAGATGTGGAGGTTGTGAGAGATGTGTGGAGGTTGAGGGATGTGTGGAGGTTGTCAGAAATGTGTGGAGGTTGTGAGGGAGGAGTGGAGGTTGTGAGGGAGGAGTGCTGATTGTGAGGGAGGAGTGGAGATTGTGAGGGATTTGTGGAGGTTGTGAAGGATGTGTGGAGGTTGTGAGGGAGGAGTAGAAGTTGTGAGGGAGGAGTGGAGATTGTGAGTGAGGTGTGGAGGCAGTGAGGGATGTGTGGAGATTGTGACGGAGTTGTGGAGGTTGTGAGGGAGTAGTGGAGATTGTGAGGGAGGAGTGGAGATTGTGAGGGATGTGTCGAGGTTGTGAGGGATGTGTGGAGGTTGTGAGGGAAGAGTGGAGATTGTGAGGGAGGTGTGGAGGTTGTGAGGGATGTGTTGAGGTTGTGAGGGAGGACAGGAGATTGTGAGGGATATGTGGAGGTTGTGTGGGAGGTGTGAAGGTTGTGAGGAATGTGTGGAGGTTGTCAGGGAGGTGAGTAGGTTGTGAGGGATGTGTGGAGGTTGTGAGGGAAGAGTGGAGGTTGTGAGCGAGGAGTGGAGGTTGTGAGGGAGGTGTGGAGGTTGTGAGGGATGTGTTGAGGTTTTGAGGGATGAGTGGAAATTGAGGGATGTGGGGAGGTTGTGAGGGATGCGTGGATGTTGTGAGGGAGGTATGGAGATTGTGAAGGAGGAGTGGAGATTGTGAGGGATGTGTGGAGGTTGTGAGAGAGGTGTGGAGGTTGTGAGAGAGGAGTGGAGGTTGAGGGAGGAGTGAAGGTTGTGAGGGAGGATTGCAGATTGTGAGGGAGGTGTGGAGGTTGTGAGGGAGGTGTGGAGGTTGTGAGGGAGGAGTGGAGATTGTGAGGGAGGTGTGGAGGTTGTGAGGGATGTGTGGAGGTTGTGAGAGAGGAGTGGAGGCTGAGGGAGGAGTGAAGGTTGTGAGGGAGGAGTGGAGATTGTGAGGGAGGTGTGGAGGTTGGGAGAGAGGTGTGGAGGTTGTGAGGGAGGTGTGGAGATTGTTAGGGATGTGTGCAGGTTGTGAGGGAGGAGTGGAGGTTGTGAGGAAGGAGTGGAGATTGTTATGGAGGTGTGGATGTTGTGAGGGATGTGTGGATGTTGTGAGATATGTGTGGAGGTTGTGAGGGAGGTGTGGAGGTTGTGAGGTTTGTGGAGGTTGTGAGGGAGGTGTGGAGGTTGTGAGGGATATGTGGAGGTTGTGAGGGAGGTGTGGAGGTTGTGAGGGATGTGTGGAGGTTTTGAGGGATGTATGGAAATTGTGAGGGATGTGTGGAGGTTGTGAGGGATGTGTGGATGTTGTGAGGAAGAAGTGGAGATTGTGAGGGAGAAGTGAAGATTGTGAGGGATGTGTGGAGGTTGTGAGGGATGTGTGGAGGTTGTGAGGGATGTGTGGATGTTGTGAGGAAGAAGTGGAGATTGTGAGGGAGGAGTGGAGATTGTCAGGGATGTGTGGAGGTTGTGAGGGATGTGTGGAGGCTGTGAGGGAAGAGCAGAGGTTGTGAGGGAGGAGTGGAGATTGTGAAGGAGGTGTGGAGGCTGTGAGGGATGTGTGGAGGTTGTGAGGGAGTTGTGAAGGTTGTGAGTGAGGAGTGGAGATTGTGAGGGATGTGTTGTGGTTGTGAGGGATGTGTGGAGGTTATGAGGGAGGAGTGGAGGTTGTGAGGGAGGAGTGGAGATTGTGAGTGAGATGTGGAGGTTGTGAGAGATGTGTGGAGGTTGAGGGATGTGTGGAGGTTGTCAGAAATGTGTGGAGGTTGTGAGGGAGGAGTGGAGGTTGTGAGGGAGGAGTGCTGATTGTGAGGGAGGAGTGGAGATTGTGAGGGATTTGTGGAGGTTGTGAAGGATGTGTGGAGGTTGTGAGGGAGGAGTAGAAGTTGTGAGGGAGGAGTGGAGATTGTGAGTGAGGTGTGGAGGCAGTGAGGGATGTGTGGAGATTGTGACGGAGTTGTGGAGGTTGTGAGGGAGTAGTGGAGATCGTGAGGGAGGAGTGGAGATTGTGAGGGATGTGTCGAGGTTGTGAGGGATGTGTGGAGGTTGTGAGGGAAGAGTGGAGATTGTGAGGGAGGTGTGGAGGTTGTGAGGGATGTGTTGAGGTTGTGAGGGAGGACAGGAGATTGTGAGGGATATGTGGAGGTTGTGTGGGAGGTGTGAAGGTTGTGAGGAATGTGTGGAGGTTGTCAGGGAGGTGAGTAGGTTGTGAGGGATGTGTGGA
The DNA here is from genome assembly GCF_038502225.1 of Cherax quadricarinatus. Lineage (NCBI taxonomy): Eukaryota > Metazoa > Arthropoda > Malacostraca > Decapoda > Parastacidae > Cherax > Cherax quadricarinatus. The sequence continues at coordinate 51,668,763 of NC_091295.1, forward strand.
GGTTGTGAGGGAAGAGTGGAGGTTGTGAGCGAGGAGTGGAGGTTGTGAGGGAGGTGTGGAGGTTGTGAGGGATGTGTTGAGGTTTTGAGGGATGAGTGGAAATTGAGGGATGTGGGGAGGTTGTGAGGGATGCGTGGATGTTGTGAGGGAGGTATGGAGATTGTGAAGGAGGAGTGGAGATTGTGAGGGATATGTGGAGGTTGTGAGGGAGGAGTGTAGATTGTGTGGGAGGAGTGAAGATTGTCAAGGATGTGTGGAGGTTGTGAGGGATGTGTGGAGGCTGTGAGGGAGAAGCAGAGGTTGTGAGGGAGGAGTGGAGATTGTGAGGGAGGTGCGGAGGCTGCGAGGGATGTTTGGAGGTTGTGAAGGAGTTGTGAAAGTTGTGAGGGAGGAGTGGAGATTGTGAGGGAGGAGTGGAGATTATGAGGAAGGTGTGGAGGTTGTGAGGGACGTGTGGAGGTTGTGAGGGATACGTGGAGGTTGTGAGGGAGGACTGGAGATTGCGAGGGAGGAGTGGAGATTGTGAGGGATGTGTCGTGGTTGTTAGGGATGTGTGGAGGTTGTGAGGGAGGAGGGGAGGTTGTGAGGGAGGAGTGGAGATTGTGAGGGAAGTGTGGAGGTTGTGAGGGACGTATGGAGGTTGTGAGGGAGGAGTGGAGGTTGTGAGGGAGGAGTGGAGGTTGTGAGGGAGGAGTGGAGGTTGTAAGGGAGGAGTGGAGAGTGTGAGGGATGTGTGGAGGTTGCGAGGGATGTGTGGAGGTTGTGAGGGATGTGTGGACGTTGTGAAGGATGTGTGGAGATTGTGAGGGAGGTGTGGAGATTGTGAGGTAGGAGTGTAGATTGTGAGGTATGAGTGGAGGTTGTGAGAAATGTGTGGAGGTTGTGAGGGAGGGGTGGAGGTTGTGAGGGAGGAGTGCAGATTGTGAGGGAGGAGTGGAGATTGTGAGGTATGTGTAGAGGTTGTGAGGGATTTGTGGAATTTGTGAGGGAAGAATAGAGGTTGTGAGGGAGGAGTGGAGATGGTGAGGGAAGTGTGGAGGCAGTGAGAGATGTGTGGAGGTTGTTAGAGAGTTGTGGAGGTTGTGAGGGAGGAGTGGAGATTGTGAGGGATGTGTCGAGATTGTGAGAGATGTGTCCAGGTTGTGAGGGAGGAGTGAAGGTTGTGATTGAGGGGTGGAGATTGCGAAGGAGGTGTGGAGGTTGTGAGGGAGGAGTGGAGGTTGAGGAAGAAGTGAAGGTTGTGAGGGAGGAGTGGAGATTGTGAAAGAGGTGTGGAGGTTGTGAGGGAGTAGTGGAGGTTGTGAGGGAGGAGTGGAGGTTGTGAGGGAGGAGTGGAGATTGTGAGGGATGTGTGGATGTTGTGAGGGAGGAGTGGAGGTTGTGAGGGAGGAGAGGAGATTGTGAGGGATGGGTGGAGGTTGTGAGGGATGTGTGGAGGTTGTGAGGAATGCGTGAAGGCTGTCAGAGAGGTGAGTAGGTTGTGAGGGATGTGTGGAAGTTGTGAGGGAAGAGTGGAGGTTGTGAGGGAGGTGTGGAGATTGTGAGGGAGTGGTGGAAGTTGTGAGGGAGGAGTGGAGGTTGTGATGGAGGAGTGGAGATTGTGAGGGATGTGTGAATGTTGTGAGGGAGGAGTAGAGGTTGTGAGGGAGGAGAGGAGATTGTGAGGGATGAATGAAGGTTGTGAGGGAGGAGTGGAGATTGTGAGGGAGGTGTGGAGTTTGTGAGGGAGTAGTGGAGGTTGTGAGCGAGGAATGGAGGTTGTGAGGGAGGAGTGGAGATTGTGAGGGATGTGTGGATGTTGTGAGGGAGGAGTGGAGGTTGTGAGGGAGGAGACTAGATTGTGAGGTATGTGTGGAGGTTGTGAGGGAGGAGTGGAAATTGTGAGGGAGGTGTGAAGGTTGTGAGGAATGTGTGGAGGTTGTCAGGGAGGTGAGTAGGTTGTGAGGGATGTGTCGAGGTTGTGAGGGAAGAGTGGAGGTTGTGAGGGAGGAGTGGAGGTTGTGAGGGAGGAGTGCAGATTGTTAGGGAGGTGTGGAGGTTGAGAGAGACGTGTGGAGGTTGTGAGGGAGGAGTGGAGGTTGTGAGGGAGGAGTGGAGGTTTTGAGGGAGGAGTGGAGATTGTGAGGGATGTGTGGAGGTTGTGAGGGATGTGTGAAGGTTGTGAGGGATGAGAGGAGGTTCTGAGGGAGGTGTGACGATTGTGAGGGAGGAGTGGAGATTGTGATTGATGTGAGGAGGTTTTGAGGGATGTTTGGAGGCTGTGAGGGAGGGGAGAAGTGGAGGTTGTGAGAGAGGTGTGGAGGGTGTGAGGGAGGTGTGGGGGTTGTGAGGAATGTGTGGAGGTTGTGAGGGAGGAGTGGAGGTTGTGAGGGAGGAGTGGAGATTGTTTTGGAGGTGTTGAAGCTGTGAGGGAAGTGTGGAGGTTGTGAGGGATGTGTGGAGGTTGTGAGGGAGGAGTGGAGGTTGTGAGGGAGGAGTGGAGATTGTGAGGGAAGAGTGGAGATTTTGAGGGAGGTGTGGAGGCTGTGAGGGATGTGTGGAGGTTGTGAGGGAGGAGTGGAGGTTGTGAGGGAGGAGTGGAGATTGTGAGGGAGGAGTTCAGATTGTGAGAGATGTGTCGTGGTTGTGAGGGATGTGTGGAGGTTGTGAGGGAAGAGTGGAGATTGTGATTGAGGTGTAGAGGTTGTGAGGGATGTGTTGAGGTTGTGAAGGAGGAGAGGAGATTGTGAGGGATTTGTGGCGGTTGTGAGGGAGGTGTGGAGGTTGTGAGGAATGTGTGGAGGTTGTCAGGGAGGTGAGTAGGTTGTGAGGGATGTGTGGAGGTTGTGAGGGATGCGTGGAGGCTGTGAGGGAGGAGCAGAGGTTGTGAGGGATGAGTGGAGATTGTGAGGGAGGTGTGGAGGCTGTGAGGGATGTTTGGAGGTTGTGAGGGAGTTGTGAAAGTTGTGAGGGAGGAGTGGAGATTGTGAGGGAGGAGTGGATATTGTGAGGAAGGTGTGGAGGCTGTGAGGGACCTGTGGAGGTTGTGAGGGGCGAGTGGAGGTTGTCAGGGAGGAGTGGAGATTGTGAGCGAGGAGTGGAGATTGTGAGGGATGTGTGGAGGTTGTCAGGGAGGTGAGTAGGTTGTGAGGGATGTGTGGAGGTTGTGAGGGAAGAGTGGAGGTTGTGAGGGAGGAGTGGAGGTTGCGAGGGAGGAGTGGAGATTGTTAGTTAGGTGTGGAGGTTGTGAGGGACGTGTGGAGGTTGTGAGGGATGAGTGGAGGTTGTGAGGGAGAAGTGGAGGTTGTGAGGGAGTAGTGGAGATTGAGAGGGATGTGTGGAGGTTGTGAGGGATGTGTGAAGGTTGTGAGGGAGGAGTGGAGGTTCTGAGGGAGGTGTGGGGATTGTGAGGGAGGAGTGGAGATTGTGAGGGATGTGAGGAGGTTGTGAGGGATGTTTGGAGGTTGTGAGGGAGGAGAGGAGGTTGTGAGGGAGATGTGTGGAGGGTGCGAGGGAGGTGTGAAGGTTGTGAGGAATGTGTGGGGGTTGTGAGGGAGGAGTGGAGGTTCTGAGGGAATAGTGGAGATTGTGTTGGAGGTGTTGAGGTTGTGAGGGAAGTGTGGAGGTTGTGAGGGATGAGTGGAGGTTGTGAGGGAGGATTGGAGGTTGTGAGGGAGGAGTGGAGATTGTGAGGGAGGTGTGGAGGCTGTGAGGGATGTGTGGAGGTTGTGAGGGAGGAGTGGAGGTTGTGAGGGAGGAGTTGAGATTGTGAGAGATATGTTGTGGTTGTGAGGGATGTGTGGAGGTTGTGAGGGAGGAGTGGAGATTGTGAGGGAGGAGTGGAGATTGTGAGGGAGGTGTTGAGGTTGTGAGGGATGTGTGGAGGTTGTGAGAGATGTGTGAAGGTTGTGAGGGTTGTATGGAGGTTGTGAGGGAGGTGTGGAGGTTGTGAGGGAGGTGTGGAGGTTTTGAGGAATGTGTGAAGGTTGTGAGGGAGGTGTGGAGGTTGTGAGGGATGTGTGGAGATTTTGAGGGAGATGTGGAGGTTGTGAGGGAGGTTTGGAGGTTGTGAGGGATGTGTGGAGGTTGTGAGGGAGGTGTTGAGGTTGTGAGGGAGGTGTGAAGGTTGTGAGGGATGTGTGAAGGTTGTGAAGGAGGTGTTGAGGTTGTGAGGGAGGTGTGGAGGTTGTGAGGGATGTGTGGAGGTGGTAAGGGACTCATGGAGGTACAGAGAGATAATGGGAGAAGTATCAGTAGATATTTGCTAAAACAAAAACTATTGACAGAAATCCTTCGTAAGTAGCACCTCGAACCACTTTTATTAAATTACAAAAACAAGCCACGTTTTGCAGAACGTGAAACAGATACACTATAATGATCATTCTCCCAAAGGTGAGGTATCATGTCTGACGGTCAGAAATGACTTGTTGAGACATGAGATATTGAGACATGAGATATTGAGACATGAGATATTGAGACATGAGATACTGAGACATGAGATATTGAGACATGAGATATTGAGACATGAGATATTGAGACATGAGATATTGAGACATGAGATATTGAGACATGAGATATTGAGACATGAGATATTCTTGTTTCTAAGAATTTCTGTAAATACAGATGATCAGTTGCAATACTAAGGATGTGTCAACAAGCCTCTTTTTACAGCTGGGAAGGTTATTGTGAAAGGAATTTTCCGAATATTTTCTTGATGGAATAATCGCGATATTCGTGACAAGGAATATTTGTGATTTATGCTGATGAGAAATATACGGAATAATCAGGAACATCCAGAATATAATGTAATTAGAAATATTCTGAATATTTAGTGATAGAGAATATTTAGGATTTCTGTGGACAGTTTTTAGTAGATTTTGTGATAAGATTCAGAAGAATTTCTGAAAAGAATTTTTGCAGGAAATATTCTGAATATTACCTTTATGCCTGAATATTACCTTTATGCCTGAATATTACCTTTATACCTGAATATTACCTTTTTACCTGAATATTACCTTTATACCTGAATATTACCTTTATACCTGAATATTGCCTTTTTACCTGAATATTACCTTTTTACCTGAACATTACCTTTTTACCTGAATATTACCTTTTTACCTGAATATTACCTTTTTACCTGAATATTACCTTTTTACCTGAATATTACCTTTATACCTGAATATTACCTTTATACCTGAATATTACCTTTATACCTGAATATTACCTTTATACCTGAATATTACCTTTATACCTGAATATTACCTTTTTACCTGAATATTACCTTTATACCTGAATATTACCTTTATACCTGAATATTACCTTTTTACCTGAATATTACCTTTTTACCTGAACATTACCTTTTTACCTGAATATTACCTTTTTACCTGAATATTACCTTTTTACCTGAATATTACCTTTTTACCTGAATATTACCTTTATACCTGAATATTACCTTTATACCTGAATATTACCTTTATACCTGAATATTACCTTTATACCTGAATATTACCTTTATACCTGAATATTAACCTTATACCTGAATATTACCTTTATACCTGAATATTGCCTTTATACCTGAATATTACCTTTATACCTGAATATTGCCTTTATACATGAATATTACCTTTATACCTGAATATTACCTTTATACCTGAATATTACCTTTATACCTGAATATTACCTTTATACCTGAATATTGCCTTTATACCTGAATATTACCTTTATACCTGAATATTGCCTTTATACCTAAATATTGCCTTTATACCTGAATATTGCCTTTATACCTGAATATTGCCTTTATACCTGAATATTACCTTTATACCTGAATATTGCCTTTATACCTGAATATTACAATTATACCTGAATATTGCCTTTATACCTGATAGACAGTAGTGTATCGTGACAACTAATCACTTTTTTCGTTCGTATAATACTACATGTAAAAGGAAAAACTTTGTTTTTCTTTTTTAGGTCACCCTGCCTGGGTGGGAGGCGGCCGGTGCGTTGAAATTAATGACAAGTTTTACATAAAACGTGAGCATATTGGTGTAAGAGCCACTCAGATTTCGCGATTTTCTGACACTAGGATAACTGATAGTGATTAGATGCTGTTTTCTGCTCACTATCACTTGTTTACATCATTCTGTAACTTGTTTTCTATAAACCTCGGAGGCTTCCATATTCCCTGTCCCACATGAAGGGTGAAGTTGTCCGTAGGTGGCTGGTGCCTGGCTCTCTCTCTCTCTCTCTCTCTCTCTCTCTCTCTCTATCTCTATCTCTATCTATCTATCTATCTAACTATCTGTCTATCTGTCTATCTATCTATCTATCTATCTATCTATCTCTTTCGCGAGGCGGGTCAGCGGTAGAACTTTTTTCAAGTTTTGCAACATTGCATAGCCCCTGATGAAGCTCGAGAGAGTGAAAGACCTAAAACTAATGTGTTCCAGTCCCTAGTGACTTGTTTTGCATTGCTTTATATATATATATATATATATATATATATATATATATATATATATATATATATATATATATATATATATATATATGTATATATATATAAATATATATAATATATATATATATATATATATATATATATATATATATATATATATATATATATATATATATATATATATATATGTTGTACCGAATAGGTAAAACTTGCTATTTTCGCTTAAATAACAACGTTCTTCTTGCCGAATAAGGCAAACGAAAATTTGTCTACGCAATAATTTCGCAAAAATCATTTTGAACCTAACGATAAAATATATATATTTCATTGTGTATGTTTATTATTAAATTCTTATAAACTTGTAAAAAATATGTTTAGTTGGATTAGGCTAAATCAAATTCCGCTTGTTATAACAAGGTTAGGTAAGTTTTCTAAGGTTCTTTCAGAACAGAATCATTAATTTTTATATTATAAATAAAAAAATTTCTTTAACTGTGTAAGAGAAAATTTTAGAAAACTATATTTTAAATAAGTTTTTGCTAAATGAGCAGTTTTATCTAATCGGAGCCATGTGTATATATATATATATATATATATATATATATATATATATATATATATATATATATATATATATATATATATATATATACTTATTTATTTATTATCACACTGGCCGATTCCCACCAACGCAGGGTGGCCCGAAAAAGAAAAACTTTCACCATCATTCACTCCATCACTGTCTTGCCAGAAGGGTGCTTTACACTACAGTTTTTAAACTGCAACATTAACACCCCTCCTTCAGAGTGCAGGCACTGTACTTCCCATCTCCAGGACTCAAGTCCGGCCTGCCGGTTTCCCTGAACCCCTTCATAAATGTTACTTTGCTCACACTCCAACAGCACGTCAAGTATTAAAAACCATTTGTCTCCATTCACTCCTATCAAACACGCTCACGCATGCCTGCTGGAAGTCCAAGCCCCTCGCACACCATACCTCCTTTACCCCCTCCCTCCAACCTTCCGTAGGCCGACCCCTATCCCGCCTTCCTTCCAGTACAGACTGATACACTCTTGAAGTCATTCTGTTTCGCTCCATTCTCTCTACATGTCCGAACCACCTCAACAACCCTTCCTGAGCCCTCTGGACAACAGCTTTGGTAATCCCGCACCTCCTCCTAACTTCCAAACTACGAATTCTCAGCATTATATTCACACCACACATTGCCCTCAGACATGACATCTCCACTGCCTCCAGCCTTCTCCTCACTGCAACATTCATCACCCACGCTTCACACCCATATAAGAGCGTTGGTAAAACTATACTCTCATACATTCCCCTCTTTGCCTCCAAGGACAAAGTTCTTTGTCTCCACAGACTCCTAAGTGCACCACTCACCCTTTTCCCCTCATCAATTCTATGATTCACCTCATCTTTCATAGACCCATCCGCTGACACGTCCACTCCCAAATATCTGAATACATTCACCTCCTCCATACTCTCTCCCTCCAATCTGATATCCAATCTTTCATCACCTAATCTTTTTGTTATCCTCATAACCTTACTCTTTCTTGTATTCACATTTAATTTTCTTCTTTTGCATACCCTACCAAATTCATCCACCAATCTCTGCAACTTCTCTTCAGAATCTCCCAAGAGCACAGTGTCATTAGCAAAGAGCAACTGTGACAACTCCCACTTTGTGTGTGATTCTTTATCTTTTAACTCCACGCCTCTTGCCAAGACCCTCGCATTTACTTCTCTTACAACTCCATCTATAAATATATTAAACAACCACGGTGACATCACACATCCTTGTCTAAGGCCTACTTTTACTGGGAAATAATTTCCCTCTTTCCTACATACTCTAACTTGAGCCTCACTATCCTCGTAAAAACTCTTCACTGCTTTCAGTAACCTACCTCCTACACCATACACCTGCAACATCTGCCACATTGCCCCCCTATCCACCCTGTCATACGCCTTTTCCAAATCCATAAATGCCACAAAGACCTCTTTAGCCTTATCTAAATATTGTTCACTTATGTGTTTCACTGTAAACACCTGGTCCACACACCCCCTACCTTTCCTAAAGCCTCCTTGTTCATCTGCTATCCTATTCTCCGTCTTACTTTTAATTCTTTCAATAATAACTCTACCATTCACTTTACCAGGTATACTCAACAAACTTATCCCCCTATAATTTTTGCACTCTCTTTTGTCCCCTTTGTTTTTATATAAAGGAACTATGCATGCTCTCTGCCAATCCCTAGGTACCTTACCCTCTTCCATACATTTATTAAATAATTGCACCAACCACTCCAAAACTATATCCCCACCTGCTTTTAACATTTCTATCTTTATCCCATCAATCCCGGCTGCCTTACCCCCTTTCATTTTACCTACTGCCTCACGAACTTTCCCCACACTCACAACTGGCTCTTCCTCACTCCTACAAGATGTTATTCCTCCTTGCCCTATACACGAAATCACAGCTTCCCTATCTTCACCAACATCTAACAATTCCTCAAAATATTCCCTCCATCTTCCCAATACCTCTAACTCTCCATTTAATAACTCTCCTCTCCTATTTTTAACTGACAAATTCATTTGTTCTCTAGGCTTCCTTAACTTGTTAATCTCACTCCAAAACTTTTTCTTATTTTCAACAAAATTTGTTGATAACATCTCACCCACTCTCTCATTTGCTCTCTTTTCACATTGCTTCACCACTCTCTTAACCTCTCTCTTTTTCTCAATATACTCTTCCCTCCTTGCATCACTTCTACTTTGTAAAAACTTCTCATATGCTAACTTTTTCTCCCTTACTACTCTCTTTACATCATCATTCCACCAATCGCTCCTCTTCCCTCCCGCACCCACCTTCCTGTAACCACAAACTTCTGCTGAACATTTCAACACTACATTTTTAAACCTACCGCATACCTCTTCGACCCCATTGCCTATGCTCTCATTAGCCCATCTATCCTCCAATAGCTGTTTATATCTTACCCTAACTGCCTCCTCTTTTAGTTTATAAACCTTCACCTCTCTCTTCCCTGATGCTTCTATTCTCCTTGTATCCCATCTACCTTTTACTCTCAGTGTAGCTACAACTAGAAAGTGATCTGATATATCTGTGACCCCTCTATAAACATGTACATCCTGAAGTCTACTCAACAGTCTTTTATCTACCAATACATAATCCAACAAACTACTGTCATTTCGCCCTACATCATATCTTGTATACTTATTTATCCTCTTTTTCTTAAAATATGTATTACCTATAACTAAACCCCTTTCTATACAAAGTTCAATCAAAGGGCTCCCATTATCATATACACCTGGCACCCCAAACTTACCTACCACACTCTCTCTAAAAGTTTCTCCTACTTTAGCATTCATTTACCCTACCACAATTACTCTCTCACTTGGTTCAAAGGCTCCTATACATTCACTTAACATCTCCCAAAATCTCTCTCTCTCCTCTACATTCCTCTCTTCTCCAGTTGCATACACGCTTATTATGACCCACTTTTCGCATCCAACCTTTACTTTAATCCACATAATTCTTGAATTTACACATTCATATTCTCTTTTCTCCTTCCATAACTGATCCTTCAACATTACTGCTACCCCTTCCTTTGTTCTAACTCTCTCAGATACTCCAGATTTAATCCCATTTATTTCCCCCCACTGAAACTCCCCTACCCCCTTCAGCTTTGTTTCGCTTAGGGCCAGGACATCCAACTTCTTTTCATTCATAACATCAGCAATCATCTGTTTCTTGTTATCCGCACTACATCCACGCACATTCAAGCATCCCTGTTTTATAAAGTTTTTCTTCTTCTCTTTTTTTAGTAAATGTCTACAGGAGAAGGGGTTACTAGCCCATTGCTCCCGGCATTTTAGTCGCCTCGTACGACACGCATGGCTTACGGAGAAAAGATTCTTTTCCACTTCCCCATGGACAATAGAAGAAATAAAGAAGAACAAGAGCTATTTAGAAAAAGGAGAAAAACCTAGATGTATGTATATTTATATATATATATATATATATATATATATATATATATATATATATATATATATATATATATATATATATATATATATATATATATATATGCATGTGCGTGTCTGTGAAGTGTGACCAAAGTGTAAGTAGGAGTAGCAAGATATCCCTGTTATCTAGCGTGTTTATGAGACAGAAAAAGAAACCAGCAATCCTACCATCATGCAAAACAGTTACAGGTTTCTGTTTCACAGTCATCTGGCAGGACGGTAGTACTTCACTGGGTGGTTGCTGTCTACCAACCTACTTTATATATATATATATATATATATATATATATATATATATATATATATATATATATATATATATATATATATATATATATATATATATATATAAAGTAACTATAGGAAAAAGCAAGGTTATGACGAAAGGTGATGAAAGATTGGATATCAGATTGGAGGGAGAGAGTATGGAGGAGGTGAATGTATTCAGATATTTGGGAGTGGACGTGTCATCGGATGAGTCTATGAAGGATGAGGTGAATCATAGAATTGATGAGAGGAAAAGGGTGAGTGGTTCACTTAGGAGTCTGTGGAGACAAAGAACTTTGTCCTTGGAGGCAAAGAGAGGAATGTATGAGAGTATAGTTTTACCAACGCTCTTATATGGGTGTGCAGCATGGGTGATGAATGTTGCAACGAGGAGAAGGCTGGAGGCAGTGATGTCGTGTCTGAGGGCAATGTGTGGTGAGTGTAGTTTGGAACTTAGGAGAAGGTACGGGATTACCAAAACTGTTGTCCAGAGGGCTGAGGAACGGTTGATGAAGTGGTTCGGACATGTAGAGAGAATGGAGCAAAACAGAATGACTTCAAGAGTGTATAAATCTGTAGTGGAAGGAAGGCGGGGTAGGGGTCGGCCTAGGAAAGGTTGGAGGGAGGGGGTAAAAGAGGTTTTGTGTGCGAGGGGCTTGACCTTCCAGCAAGTATGCGTGAGCGTATTTGACAGGAGTGAATGGAGATACATTGTTTTTAATACTTGACGTGCTGTTGGAGTGTGAGCAAAGTAACATTTATGAAGGGATTCAGGGGAACCGGCAGACCGGACTTGAGTCCTGGAGATGGGAAGTACAGTGCCTGCACTCTGAAGGAGGGGTGTTAATGTTGCAGTTTAAAAACTGTAGTGTAAAGCATCCTTCTGGCAAGACAGTGATGGAGTGAATGATGATGAAAGTTTTTCTTTCTTCAGGCCACCCTGCCTTGGTGGGAATCGG
>NC_091295.1:51685492-51725492 GCF_038502225.1 Cherax quadricarinatus
AAACAGTCCCACTACAGACAGTCCCATCACAGACAGTCCCACCACAAACAGTCCCACCACAAACAGTCCCACTACAGACAGTCCCATCACAGACAGTCCCACCACAAACAGTCCCACTACAGACAGTCCCATCACAGACAGTCCCACCACAAACAGTCCCACCACAAACAGTCCCACTACAGACAGTCCCATCACAGACAGTCCCACCACAAACAGTCCCACCACAAACAGTCCCACTACAGACAGTCCCATCACAGACAGTCCCACCACAAACAGTCCCACCACAAACAGTCCCACTACAGACAGTCCCATCACAGACAGTCCCACCACAAACAGTCCCACCACAAACAGTCCCACTACAGACAGTCCCATCACAGACAGTCCCACCACAAACAGTCCCACTACAGACAGTCCCATCACAGACAGTCCCACCACAAATAGTCCCATCACAAACACCCTCCACCACAGACAGTCCCACCACAGACAGTCCCACCACAAACAGTCCCACTAAGGACAGTCCCACCACAAACAGTCCCACCACAAACAGTCCCACTAAAGACAGTCCCACCACAAACAGTCCCACCACAAACAGTTCCACCGCAAACAGTCCCACCACAAACAGTCCCACCACAAACAGTCCCACTAAAGACAGTCCCACCACAAACAGTCCCACCACAAACAGTCCCACCACAAACAGTCCCACCACAAACAGTCCCACCACAAACAGTCCCACCACAAACAGTCCCACTAAAGACAGTCCCACCACAAACAGTCCCACCACAAACAGTCCCACCACAAACAGTCCCACCACAAACAGTCCCACCACAAACAGTCCCACCACAAACAGTCCCACCACAAACAGTCCCACTAAAGACAGTCCCACCACAAACAGTCCCACCACAAACAGTCCCACCACAAACAGTCCCACCACAAACAGTCCCACCACAAACAGTCCCACCACAAACAGTCCCACCACAAACAGTCCCACCACAAACAGTCCCACCACAAACAGTCCCACCACAAACAGTCCCACCACAAACAGTCCCACCACAAACAGTCCCACCACAAACAGTCCCACCACAAACAGTCCCACCACAAACAGTCCCACCACAAACAGTCCCACCACAAACAGTCCCACCACAAACAGTCCCACCACAAACAGTCCCACCACAAACAGTCCCACTAAAGACAGTCCCACCACAAACAGTCCCACCACAAACAGTCCCACCACAAACAGTCCCACTAAAGACAGTTACACCACAAACAGTCCCACCACAAACAGTCCCACCACAAACAGTCCCACCACAAACAGTCCCACCACAAACAGTCCCACCACAAACAGTCCCACCACAAACAGTCCCACCACAAACAGTCCCACTAAAGACAGTCCCACCACAAACAGTCCCACCACAAACAGTCCCACTAAAGACAGTCCCACCACAAACAGTCCCACCACAAACAGTCCCACCACAAACAGTCCCACCACAAACAGTCCCACCGCAAACAGTCCCACCGCAAACAGTCCCACCACAAACAGTCCCACCACAAACAGTCCCACCACAAACAGTCCCACCACAAACAGTCCCACCACAAACAGTCCCACCACAAACAGTCCCACCACAAACAGTCCCACCACAAACAGTCCCACCACAAACAGTCCCACCACAAACAGTCCCACCACAAACAGTCCCACTAAAGACAGTCCCACCACAAACAGTCCCACTAAAGACAGTCCCACCACAAACAGTTCCACCACAAACAGTCCCACCACAAACAGTCCCACCACAAACAGTCCCACCACAAACAGTCCCACTAAAGACAGTCCCACCACAAACAGTTCCACCACAAACAGTCCCACCACAAACAGTCCCACCACAAACAGTCCCACCACAAACAGTTCCACCACAAACAGTCCCACCACAGTCCCACCACAAACAGTCCCACCACAAACAGTCCCACCACAAACAGTCCCACCACAAACAGTCCCACCACAAACAGTACCACCACAAACAGTCCCACCACAAACAGTCCCACCACAAACAGTCCCACCACAAACAGTCCCACCACAAACAGTCCCACCACAAACAGTCCCACTAAAGACAGTCCCACCACAAACAGTTCCACCACAAACAGTCCCACCACAAACAGTCCCACCACAAACAGTCCCAACACAAACAGTTCCACCACAAACAGTCCCACCACAAACAGTCCCACCACAAACAGTCCCACCACAAACAGTCCCACCACAAACAGTCCCACCACAAACAGTCCCACCACAAACAGTCCCACCACAAACAGTCCCACCACAAACAGTCCCACCACAAACAGTCCCATCACAAACAGTCCCACCACAAACAGTCCCACTAAAGACAGTCCCACCACAAACAGTCCCACCACAAACAGTCCCACCACAAACAGTCCCACTAAAGACAGTCCCACTAAAGACAGTCCCACCACAAACAGTTCCACCACAAACAGTCCCACCACAAACAGTCCCACCACAAACAGTCCCACCACAAACAGTCCCACCACAAACAGTCCCACCACAAACAGTCCCACCACAAACACTCCCACCACAAACAGTCCCACCACAAACAGTCCCACCACAAACAGTCCCACCACAAACAGTCCCACCACAAACAGTCCCACCACAAACAGTCCCATCACAAACAGTCCCACCACAAACAGTCCCACCACAAACAGTCCCACCGCAAACAGTCCCACCACAAACAGTCCCATCACAAACAGTCCCACCACAAACAGTCCCACCACAAACAGTCCCACCACAAACAGTCCCACCACAAACAGTCCCACCACAAACAGTCCCACCACAAACAGTCCCACCACAAACAGTCCCACCACAAACAGTCCCACCACAAACAGTCCCACTAAAGACAGTCCCACCACAAACAGTTCCACCACAAACAGTCCCACCACAAACAGTCCCACCACAAACAGTCCCACCACAAACAGTCCCACCACAAACAGTTCCACCACAAACAGTCCCACCACAAACAGTCCCACCACAAACAGTCCCACCACAAACAGTCCCACCACAAACAGTCCCACCACAAACAGTCCCACCACAAACAGTACCACCACAAACAGTCCCACCACAAACAGTCCCACCACAAACAGTCCCACCACAAACAGTCCCACCACAAACAGTCCCACCACAAACAGTCCCACTAAAGACAGTCCCACCACAAACAGTTCCACCACAAACAGTCCCACCACAAACAGTCCCACCACAAACAGTCCCAACACAAACAGTTCCACCACAAACAGTCCCACCACAAACAGTCCCACCACAAACAGTCCCACCACAAACAGTCCCACCACAAACAGTCCCACCACAAACAGTCCCACCACAAACAGTCCCACCACAAACAGTCCCACCACAAACAGTCCCACCACAAACAGTCCCACCACAAACAGTCCCATCACAAACAGTCCCACCACAAACAGTCCCACTAAAGACAGTCCCACCACAAACAGTCCCACCACAAACAGTCCCACTAAAGACAGTCCCACCACAAACAGTCCCACCACAAACAGTTCCACCACAAACAGTCCCACCACAAACAGTCCCACCACAAACAGTCCCACCACAAACAGTCCCACCACAAACAGTCCCACCACAAACAGTCCCACCACAAACAGTCCCACCACAAACAGTCCCACCACAAACAGTCCCACCACAAACAGTCCCACCACAAACAGTCCCACCACAAACAGTCCCACCACAAACAGTCCCATCACAAACAGTCCCACCACAAACAGTCCCACCACAAACAGTCCCACCGCAAACAGTCCCACCACAAACAGTCCCATCACAAACAGTCCCACCACAAACAGTCCCACCACAAACAGTCCCACCACAAACAGTCCCACCACAAACAGTCCCACCACAAACAGTCCCACCACAAACAGTCCCACCGCAAACAGTCCCACCACAAACAGTCCCATCACAAACAGTCCCACCACAAACAGTCCCACCACAAACAGTCCCATCACATACAATTCCCATTACAAACAGTCCCACCACAAACAGTCCCACCACAAACAGTCCCATCACATACAATTCCCATTACAAACAGTCCCACCACAAACAGTCCCACCACAAACAGTCCCACCACAAACAGTCCCATCACATACAATTCCCATTACAAACAGTCCCAACACAAACAGTCCCACCACAAACAGTCCCATCACATACAATTCCCATTACAAACAGTCCCACCACAAACAGTCCCATCACATACAATTCCCATTACAAACAGTCCCACCACAAACAGTCCCACCACAAACAGTCCCACCACAAACAGTCCCACCACAAACAGTCCCACCACAAACAGTCCCACCGCAAACAGTCCCACCACAAACAGTCCCATCACATACAATTCCCATTACAAACAGTCCCACCACAAACAGTCCCATCACATACAATTCCCATTACAAACAGTCCCACCACAAACAGTCCCACCACAAACAGTCCCACCACAAACAGTCCCATCACAAACAGTCCCACCACAAACAGTCCCACCACAAACAGTCCCATCACATACAATTCCCATTACAAACAGTCCCCACAACAAACAAAAAGACCTCATAACAAACAAACAGGTTCACTACATACAAATGCCTCCACCACAAACAACTTTCTTCCACTCCAGCATCCATAACCCTCCCCCCTCACCATCCCACAACTCAAGACACCCCCTCCCAGGCCACCAAACACCCCTCCCGTCCTCTACACATCCCAGACTCTCCCTTCTAGAACCCTCACACCCCCCCCCTTTGCCCCCTCCTCTCCTCCAACGTACCAGGTGGTGCGGAAAACACAATATGGCAAGGTTATATGAAAGTATCACAATACGTCAGGTGTAAATATATGGCAGTAAGATAGGACTTAACACCCTCCCCCCACCTCTGTCACCACTTGGATCATCTACCGTGGCTTCCCTCCCCAGCTCACACCTGGGGCTCCCTTGAGAATGATTCTCTTGCTGAGGGACATCGAAGGATGTACTCCTCTAGTGTGAGGAAGGAGGAAGGTCTTGCTGGTGTGACAGAAGAATACTCATGGAGTTACTGAGATAATGGTCTTGCTGGAGTTGATGGGTTTCCCGGGGTTGATGGGGGTTCCAGGGGTTGATGGGGTTCCTGGGGCTATGAGGCTCCTAGGGTTAATGGAGTTGATGGGGTTCTTGGGGTTCTTGGGGTTTCTGGAGTTGATGGGGTTTCTGGGGTTAATGGAGTTCCTGAGGTTGATGGGGTTCCTGGGGTTGATGAGGTTCCTGGGGTTGATGGGGTTGAAGGGGTTTCTGGGGTTCATGGGGTACCTGGAGTTGATGGGTCTTGTTTTGCTGTTGTCGAGAAGGTTGGGGATTTCATAGCTGCTCCTACCGTTTTTGTTGCTATTTGCTGTTCTTGGCGTGGCTGGAGGCTACTGGAACTGATCTTGTTATTCCAGTAGGCACACGTACTGCTGCGAGTGTCACTAAAGCTGATTTTCCTGTTCTTGTGGTTGTTATTGTTGCCTTTAAGTTTACTGAAGATAACTTTGCTGTTCTTAGATGGGAAGAGTATTCAACCCTATTACATAGAAATTAAAAGTGTTTAACCCCTAAGCAAGAAATAAAAAGAATTTAACCCTGTAAATTAGAAATAAAGATAATTTAACCCTATAAACTAAAAATAAAGAGAATTAAACCTTATAAACTAGTAATAGAGGATTTAACGCCATAAACCAGAAATGAAGACAATTTAATCTCATAAATAGAAGAAGTGAATGTTTTCGGATATTTGGGAGTTGACGTGTCAGCACATGGATTTATGAAGGATGAGGTTAATCATAGAATTGATGAAGGAAGAAATGTGAGTGGTGCGTTGAGGTATATGTGGAGACAAAAACGTTATCCTAGGAGGCAAAGAAGGGAATGTATGAAAGTATAGTAGTACCAACACTTATATGGGTGTGAAGCTTGGGTTGTAAATGCTGCAGTGAGGAGACGGTTGGAGGCAGTGGAGATGTCCTGTCTAAGGGCAATGTGTGGTGTAAATATTATGCAGAAAATTCGGAGTGTGGAAATTAGGAGAAGGTGTGGAGTTAATAAAAGTATTAGTCAGAGGGCAGAAGAGGGGTTGTTGAGGTGGTTTGGTCATTTAGAAAGAATGGATCAAAGTACAATGACATGGAGAGCATATAAATCTGTAGGGGAAGGAAGGCGGGGTAGGGGTCGTCCTCGAAAAGGTTGGAGGGAGGAGGTAAAGGAGGTTTTGTGGGCGAGGGGCTTGGACTTCCAGCAAGCGTGCGTGAGCATGTTAGATAGGAGTGAATGGAGACGAATGGTATTTGGGACCTGATGAGCTGTTGGAGTGTGAGCAGGGTAATATTTAGTGAAGGGATTCAGGGAAGCCGGTTATTTTTATATAGCCGGACTTGAGTCCTGGAAATGGGAAGTACAGTGCCTGCACTCTAGAGGAGGGGTTCGGGATATTGGCAGTTTGGAGGGATATGTTGTGTATCTTTATACGTATAAGCTTCTAAACTGTTGTGTTCCGGGCACCTCTGCAAAAACAGTGATTATGTGTGAGTGTGGTGAAAGTGTTGAATGATGAAAGTATTTTCTTTGTGGGGATTTTCTTTCTTTTTGGGTTACCCTGCCTCGGTGGGAGACGGCCGACTTGTTAAAAAAAATAGAAATAGAGAATTAACTCCATAGACTAGAAATAAAAGGTATTTAACCCCATAAACTAGAAATAAATATAATTTAATCTCATAAACTCGAAATAAAGATAATTTAACCCCAAACACTAGAAATAAAGGGAGTTTAAGCCTGTAAAACTCGTAAATATAGAACTTAATTCCACAGAAGCATCTCGTGATGGCGGACAGGAGCCGCTATGACAAGGGAAGGGTTCCATTTAAGACTGTTTACCCCCAGGCTCTGGGTATCGGGTGTACGGGGAAGTATCATCAATCATGCTAACCTCAATTCCCCCACCCCACACCCCCCTAACCTCTATTCTCCATCCCCGTAGCTCAATCGCTAGCGCATTCAACTTGAACACTGAGGTCCGAGTATCGATCCCCTGGTACGGCTGGAAAACATTAGGACGTTTTTCTATAAGTCACCCTCTGTCCAGTGTTCACCTATCAGTAAAATGGGTACCCGGGTGTTAGTGGACTGGTATGGGTCGCATCCTGGGACAAAATTGACCTAATTTGCGGAAAATGCTCAATATAACAAGCGACTTTCTATATAGTAGTATGTCACTGATGTCAGCTATAGTCTGTATACCTTGTACATGTACTTGTAGAAATATATTATTATTATTATTATTATTATTATTATTATTATTATTATTATTATTATTATTATTATTATTATTATCCCTCAATCTTGTGGATAATCTCGCGAGGCCTGTTCACGGATCGGGTCGCGGGGGCGCTGACCCCCAAAACTTCCTCCACGTACAAACTCGCCTCCGCCCGGTGTGCTTCTCCTTGCTTCCGGATGTTACCATGATTATCCTGTCTTAAGTCGTGATGAACTTGCTCGACCTCCCAAACTTGACATTTTCATATCGCTTTTAATTTAATGAATCTGTTTTATTGATGTTTTGTTGGAATAGAAATATCTCAGTCTTTTTTTTTTTATCTTTGTAAATTATTACTTAGAGGGAAAAACGAAAGCGAAAAGTGGATAAATCAGCAATAACAACAATAATAAAATTAAAATAAAATGATAGCATTAAAAAATAAAAAAAATAATAATAATACTAATTAATAATAATAATAATAATAATAATAATAATAATTAATAATAATAATAATAATAATAATAATAATAATAATAATAATAAATTAATAATAATAATAATAATAATAATAATAATAATAATAATAATAATAATAATAAATTAATAATAATAATAATAATAAATTAATAATAATAATAATAATAATAATAATAAATTAATAATAATAATAATAATAATAATAATAATAATAATAATAATACATTAATAATAATAATAATAATAATAATAATAAATTAATAATAATAATAATAATAATAATAATAATAGTAATAATAAATTAATAATAATAATAATAATAATAATAATAAATTAATAATAATAATAATAATAATAATAATAATAATAATAATAATAATAATAATAATAATAGGTAATATAAGAGTGGATAAAAAAACTATATTTCCACTGGCTCCCATCAAACTGCTCATGATTGCAATTTCTGCTGTTCCTTTAAAACTCCTGTTTTTTCTTCTCAGTAGAGAGGAAAGAAAATCATTCAAAGGGAGTGAAGAAAAAGAGTGAGTAAACAAGAATGATAAAACAATCAGCAAAAGCTGCTCATCTTTCTCCTGTGTTTGTTGACATCAATCAGCTGATCTGGGGAGAGAGGGGAACCACACCCCTCCCTTTCAGGGTCACCGTGACGTCATCACAGTTGGTCTTGGGTTACCATCTTACAGACGTCAAACGTGGTAAATGGGAGAGAGTGGGAGAAAGGGGAGGAGGAGGAAGGGAAGTGGAGAGAGAGAAAGAGTAAATTATTATTATTATAATCAAAAAGAAGCGCTAAGCCACAAGGACTATACAGCAGAAAGAGTAAAGGAAATAGTGATACTGATAAGCCATATGAGCTGGGAGTGAAAGAGGGAACAGGAGAGACAGAAAAAAAAATAAGGAAATAGTGATGTTGATATGAGTAGGGAGTGAAATTGGGGAACAGGAAGAAGGGGAAAAAATGTGTGGACTTGGATATTCTTTTCTCTTACCCCTCATCTCAAATTGCTACCTTTGCACCGCTTTTCCCCTCTTTTATCAACTCCTGTTATTACCCATTTTACATACTTATCTGCTTCAGTGACTATTTACAACTTAGAAGCAGCACAGCAGCAGTAGTAGTAGTAGTAGTAGTAGTAGTAGTAGTAGTAGTAGTAGTAGTAGTAGTAGTAGTAGTAGTAGTAGCAGCAGCAGCAGCAGACGACCTCCTCTCAGGCACCATCACCCATAAACCCCTTTTAATCTCTTTCCCTTCCCCCCTCTCCTTTCCACTTCTCACAGCACGTTTCTAGTCATCCCTTTGCCTCTTCCTACACTCCTGTTTTTACTTCATCGTAAGCTCCTTCTCTCCTACGTATGTGCAGGTTATTTGTGTATTGTTCCAGTCACGGTATTGTGACTTTTGTGCTTTATAAGACACGTTCAGCAACTAAAAATACACTTATGACAGAGAGAGAGAGAGAGAGAGAGAGAGAGAGAGAGAGAGAGAGAGAGAGAGAAAGAATGAATTCTCCTCGTGAACTATATTACAGGTTCTGAGGAAGGGAAACTCGAAAGACATTACATTATACATCGTTTTGGAACTTCCCCTAAAGTTGTTGTTTTATATACATATCGTTAAAGCTGCACGTGCAGTATATCCCATTAAAACTTTCTCGCCCGGGGAGGCAACCAGACGCGCCATTACCAACTTTAATCACTCTTCTCACATGCTAAATGCAGAAGAAAATCCTCCGGAACACAAGACGGATTTAAGAAGCGTCTTGTACGCGAGTGTTGTGGTGGATTTGGCTATGATGGAGACGTGGATAGTGGTAGAGATGTAGTGTTGCCAGTTGGCGTCTTATGGTGCCAGCTGGTCTCTTTTGGTGCCAGCTGGTCTCTAATGGTGCCAGCTGGTCTCTTATGGTGCCAGCTGGTTTCTTATAGTGCCAAAGCGTCTTTAATGGTGCCAGCTGGTCTCTAATGGTGCCAGCTGATTTTTAATGGTGCCAGCTGGTCTCTAATAGTGCCACCTGGCCTCTAATGGTAGCATTGTTCTCTAGTGGTGCCAGCTGGTCTCTTAAGGTTTCAGATGGTCTTTTAGAGTGAATCTTGTTTTCTTATGATGCCTGCTGGTTTTCTTTTTAGTTTTTGTTCTTTAATTTTACCAGTCGGTCTCTTGTATTGTCAGCTGGTTTTCAGGACCGTGGAGGAGACCTGAGACAGATGGTGATGCTGCTCCAGCTGTGTAGTGGAGCCTTTTGACTAATTAATAGATAAGGTTAGTAGTCTATCTGGAGAGCGGAAGAGTACAGATGGAGGGAAAGGGAGGAAGGAAGAAAAAGGAAAAGGAGGAGAGATACTCACCGTCTCTCTCTCTCTCTCTCTCTCTCTCTCTCTCTCTCTCTCTCTCTCTCTGTCGCTCTCTCTCTCTCTCTCTCTCTCTCTCTCTCTCACTCACCTTTTTTAATGTCTCCTGCCTTTCTACTGAGGTTTTGCATGTGACGTCACGGGCTGCAGACACACCATATTGGAGATCAAACAGTAATGACAGACCAATACCTCAGCTGTGTTAAGATTGTTATCGTTCTCGTTAAGTCAGCACGACGTTTAATCTTCTCTGACATTCTTGTAGCATTTAAAGAAAATTTTATGTTTTTTCCACTTAAATTTCCGTAATTTTAAAGCGTGAAAATGGAGTCTTTAATACTGTCGAAGGGGAAGGGGGAGACGTTGCAGGGGACGGGATTTGTTAGTAGAAGCAAGAAGATAAGATTTGTGGAGCCCTGCAACAACCTTACTGGTCCCTGCTAAAAGGCCACACTGGAATCCAACGCTTCTTATTCATAAGCTGATTTACCATCATCCCCCATAACGCTTCGTAAGAAAGGGGACATTCCGCAATCCCCCCTTAACGTCTCATAAGAAAGGGAATCTTCTGTAATCCGCCCATAATGTCTCGCAAGAAAGGGAATCTTCCGTAATCCCCCATAACGTCTCACAAGAAAGGGAATCTTCTGTAATCCCCCCATAATGTCTCACAAGAAAGGAAATCTTCTGTAATCCCCCCATAATGTCTCACAAGAAAGGAAATCTTCTGTAATCCCCATAACATCTCACAAGAAGAGGGGTTTCTCCAGTAATGCCCCCATAACATCTTACAAGAAGAGGGGTTTCTCCAGTAATCCCTCGTGCCACTGCAAGAAAATGGGTCTTCAGTAATTTCCTGCCTCCTGGGAGGGAGGGAGGGACGGGGATAGAGGATAGAACTGCCGTTGCCGAAGACAATCCTCTTGAAGACCCTTGAGAGCCCTCTGGATTACTTTCCAGTGAGATCGGTGTTAGTGTCCATCCCCAATTAAGTGGAAATGGAGGAAAGTTGATGAACCTTCTGCCATTTATTTTTGCGAGTTAGCGTATATACAGTGTGTGTGTGAGAGATAGAGAGAGAGTATGCATGTTTGTTTATGTGTGTTTGCGTGTGTTTGTGTGTCCACACGTAAATGTGCATGAATGAGTGTGTGTGTTTACGCGCAGCTCATTTTACAGCCACAGAAGTGCTCGTGTCATACAACAGTACACTGTAACAAGCACTCTTCTCAATTATCACAATTAGGGTATTCTGACAAGTGCCATTTGGAGTTGAAACCATAACTGCACAGCTTCCCTATTTTCAGATATAATTCCTCTCACGCGTGCTGAGAGAGAGAGAGAGAGAGAGAGAGAGAGAGAGAGAGAGAGAGAGAGAGAAAGAGAGTACTCTTAGAGTTGCGCTTCAAGGAGTCGAATCTCAGCTTCTGGTCCCGCCTCTTAAACAGCAACCGCTGGAGTTATTAGTTCTTAACCTCTTGGAGCCCCGTCATACCTACTTCAGAAACTGTGCATTGAGTTTGCCACTACTAGTTCATTTATTTTATTCTACGTACTACAATGAGACTGACAAAGTAATTATTTTAATCCCTGTGGCTCAGCTGTTTTTAGCTTCCATCTATGTTCCTTCACGTTTGTGATTCGCATTTCAGTCTTATTTGCTCTCTCAAATCTTCTGAGCATCTTATATGTCATAATCGTATCCCTCCAATTCCTTCTCATTAAGCTCAGTTCCTTTACTCGCCTCATAACTCACTCCTCTCAGTTCCGGATTAGTTTTGCAGCAAATGTATGAACCTTCTTGAGTTGTACATGTTTGAGCAGGTGAGGGCTCCATGCTGGTGCTGCATACTCCATGATAGGATTGACATACGTCTTGTACAGAGTCCTAAAAAAATGTCTTTGATAAGGTTTCCGAAGTAGTTCTGAAATTCGCAAACCTAGTATATGGTGCAGATTTTTTATGTGCAGTCTGGAGATATGCTGGGTGTGATGCTCACTCCAGGATCTTTGTCTTTAAACCATATGTTTAGTTTCTTGCTGTATTCCATCTCTAGTCTTCTATCACCATCCCCAGCTCCCACGACCCATGCATTTATTTGAATTAAATTCCAATAACCACTTGTCTGACCAATCTTACAAGCTGTTGTCTTACGGTCTTGTAGTCTGTTTCTGTCCTCTCCCGCTCTTACTCTATCTCGTTAGTTTTATGGCATCAGCAAACAGTAATACATAGGGTTCAGTCCCATCTAGTAGGTCATTCGCATGTATTAAGAATAGTAATAACCCTAATACTGGGTCTTGAGGAACGTTACTGGTTACACTTTCCCAGCCTTGAATATCTCACGCCTATTGTCACCCCTTCCTCCTCTGTCTTCCGTTTGTCTGGTATTCTTTAATACACTGTTTTACTTAACCTTATAGCCCTACTTGCTGTAATCTGTGAATAAATCTCTAGTGGCGTACAGTGCCAAGTGCATTCTTCTAGTCTCATCTGATGATAGTCTAGACAGTTCAAGACACGTCAGGCTCTTTTAAGTACGCCCCCGCCCCTCCCCCAAGAAAAGAGTTCTCTCTCTCCCCACCAAATGTAGTGGAAACCCGGTGTTTGAACATAATTGGTTCCTTGGTATTCGAATTGTGAAAAGTTCGATGTCCGAATCAGTAGTTCCCATTGCCATACATGTAAATGAAATTAATTGGTTCTGGGCCATGAAAAGTTGCCTCCCTAAAAACAGCCCACATTTTATTGAAATAATTTTTATGTTATAAAAACGCTTATATAATTAATATAATGCCTGTTAATAAATTAATTGAAGAGAGAAACTAGCAATTTACCTTTACTGACTTGACTGGCACAGGTGAAAGTTGCAGAGGAAGAAGGTTACTGTTGAGAGGGGAAATCACCTTCCATAAAAATATAAAAATGTGCTAAAACCAAGTTGGATCTATGCAGCTACACACACACACACACACACACACACACACACACACACACACATTAGCATTACAAAAACCGATAGCCAAAAACTTTATAAGATCAATGAAACAGGTCCATTTTTCAGCCATCGCCCATATCCTCCCCTTCAATGTTTTCCCACGAAGCCAAACCCCATTTGTTAATGATGTTGAATAAGCCAGCAAGGAAGAGAAATGGCAGCATCCAGACTGTTTACAAGACTTAGCCGCCAAGAGGATGGGCGGGGACGGAGATGAATGAAGAGATTAATGAATGAAGTCAGAGGAGACATGAAGGAAGAATGTCAACACGCTGGAGAGCCAAAAATCGTTCTTCTTCTCGTTTAAGCCACCCGTTTTAGATAGGTCAGGCAAGGAAGGGTGAGTGATTGATGCTGCTGCTGCTGTTGCTGCTGCTGCTGCTGCTGCTGCTGCTGCTGCTGCTGCTGCTGCTGCTGCTGCTGAGGGTGCTGAAGCTGAAGCTGCTGCTGCTGTTGATGATGATGCTGAACTTGCTGCTGCTGTTGCTGCCGCTGCTGAAACTGTTTCTGTTGCTTTGTCAGTAGTGATAAACATTTCCGGGAATACCCGTACATGCATCCATGTATACATATTCACACATCCCTTCACATACTCACACATGCATTATACAGACATTATGCAAACGTGTATTTTACTGTGCAAACACGCGTACAAACACACACATACATGAATATTCGCGGTATGATTGATGGGCGATCATGATAGTGGAAAGTTTGATGACATGATTGCGTTTGGGGGTTGAACTGTAGTGCTTAAACCTATTTTTTTAATGATACGCATTAGCTAAAGTCATTTTCAGCTATGACCTCCTATTATTATTATTATTATTATTATTATTATTATTATTATTATTATTATTATTATTATTTAGTTTATTAATGTGACGAGGTAAACACAGGTTTCACTGCTCCTGGAGCACTGGAAGTAATCAGATTTCTGTAGAAAATGATAGATAAAAATCCATGGAAGGAGATGTCTTCACTAGCGTACAAACACCACCCTCCTCCTCTCTTGAAGAATCTATCGTGAGGGTGTCTTGGATCGTGACGCAGGTTCACTGCCCTTGTTGGAATGATGTGTTTCCTCACGTCACTCGCAAGGTAGAGTAGTGGCCATTTGTAGCCTTTTCTAGTTCCTCGTCTGTAGAGAGAGTGAGAGAACATTATTCACTATAAGTAACTTCAAAGGTTTTATTCTGTGTGAATCATCAAATTGCCGAAAGTGGAGGAGAGTAGCAGAGATATAAAGATAGAGAGAGAGAGAGAGAGAGAGAGAGAGAGAGAGAGAGAGAGAGAGAGAGAGAGAGAGAGAGAGAGAGAGAGAGAGCGAGAGAGAGAGAGATAGAGAGAGAGAGAGAGAGAGAGAGAGAGAGAGAGAGAGAGAGAGAGAGAGAGAGAGAGAGAGAGAGAGAGAGAGAGAGAGTGCTAGCGTGTACGTAGAGAAGGCGAGATAGCCGACCTTGTCATCAGCATCGAGGGTGCCTGCTAAGGAATGCCCTCAGTGTAGGTACACTTCCTTGTTTATGCGACATTTAAGGTGATGATAATACAGGTCTTTACAAGCCTGCAAGTAACTTGAAGGTAGACTCACGCACCTGCTCACCAGGTTTAGTTGTTGCAGGGTGAGGCTACTGGCCAGCTTATTTGTGCTAGCTAACATGATTAACTCATTAGGAAAGAAAGGAACAGATTAGGTGGAGTGTTTGCCACTTACGTCGGAAGATCCAGAGTCTTCCAAAGTGTGTGTGTATTCATTTATACTCACCTATTTGTGGTTGCAGGGGTCGATTCATAGCTCCTGGCTCCGCCTCTTCACTGGTCCCTACTAGGTCCACTCCCTTTCCCATGGGCTTTATCGAATCTCCTCTTAAAGCTAAATGTGGATCCTCCCTCCGGTACATCACTCTCCAGATTGTTTCACTTCCTGACAACTCTGTGACTGTGATGAATGGTTTTGAAAACCGACAAGTTGAAAATTGAGACACTTATGCAACATATGGGAATCTTCATTTAGGAAACGTTTCGCCACACAGTGGCTTCATCAGTCCAATACAAAGCAGAAAGATGTAAGGAGAGGAGGAGTTTGAGGTAATCAGTCCCTCAGCCTGGAGTCGATGTGTTCAATTCATCAACCTGGACTGATGAAGCCACTGTGTGGCGAAACGTTTCCTAAATAAAGATTCCCATATGTTGCATAAGTGCCTCAATCTTCATCTTGTCGGTTTTAAACCATTTATCTCATCTGTTAAACACTGCAACATCGTGGGATCTTAATACAAAGAATTCTTCAACCTTGTCCAACCTTTGGACGAAGATCTACTTCGACTAGTGGATGGTACCACTATGACCCCGCCGCCTCCTGCTTCCCCCCTCACCTGACTACAGTACATAAGCCACGTCTAGGGCCCTATGCTCTATATTCTACCTGATTTATGGACTGAACACATTGACTCAAGGTTGAGGGACTGATTACCTCAAACTCCTCCTCTCCTTACACCTTTCTGCTTTGTATTGGACTGATGAAGCCACTATGTAGCGAAACGTTTCCTAAATAAAGATTCCCATATATTGCATAAGTGTCTCAATCTTCAACTCTGTGACTGAAGAAATGCTTCTTAACATCCCTGTGACTCATCCGAGTTTTCAATTTGCAGCTGTGAACTCTTGTTGTGTCCCATCTCGGAAACATCCTGTCCCTATCCACCTCGTCAACTCCTCTCAGTATCTTATAGTATGTCGTTATCATGTCCCCCTATCTCTCCTGTCCTCCAGCGTTCTCAGGTTGAGTTCCCTTAACCTCTTCTCGTAGGACATACTCCGCAGCTTCAAGACTAGTCTTGTTGCTAACCTTTGTATAGGCTACAATTTGCCAATTTTACAAATGCAAATCACACATCAGTTTCGGCGAGACAAGCTGAAAAATTCGTCATAACTGACTTGTTAATACCATGTGTAGTTTGTAAATCACCTAATTCAGAGCAAATACCCCATTACAAGGGGCCTAAATGAGCTCAAGTGCAGTGAGCACCCGCTCCTGCACTCAAGACACGTAACAAACACAACTAAGAGAAGAATGTCATTAACGAATGCCATCTACCGTCTACAGATGGAACGAGTCTTGTTAGTTTACAAAGGACTAAGTTTGCAAGTTTAGGAAGACGCTCCTTCACGGTTCACAACTTTGTTGTTCCCACTACTTCCTCCACTCCTTCCTGCACCACTGTGTTATAACTGAAGTATAACCAGGCTACCATGTTATGACTGAAGTATAACCAAGCTACCATGTTATGACTGAAGTATAACCAGGCTACCATGTTATGACTGAAGTATAACCAAGCTACCATGTTATGACTGAAGTATAACCAAGCTACCATGTTATGACTGAAGTATAACAAAGTTGCCATGTTATGACTGAAGTATAACAAAGTTGCCATGTTATGACTGAAGTATAACCAAGTTACCATGTTATGACTGAAGTATAACCAAGCTACCATGTTATGACTGAAGTATAACAAAGTTGCCATGTTATGACTGAAGTATAACCAAGCTACCATGTTATGACTGAAGTATAACAAAGTTGCCATGTTATGACTGAAGTATAACCAAGCTACCATGTTATGACTGAAGTATAACCAAGCTACCATGTTATGACTGAAGTATAACCAAGTTACCATGTTATGACTGAAATATAACCAAGTTACCATGTTATGACTGAAGTATAACCAAGCCACCATGTTATTACTGAAGTATAACCAAGCTACCATGTTATTACTGAAGTATAACCAAGCTACCATGTTATGACTGAAATATAACCAAGCTACCATGTTATGACTGAAATATAACCAAGCCACCATGTTATTACTGAAGTATAACCATGTACTCACCTAATTGTGGTTGCAGGGGTCGAGACTCAGCTCCTGGCCCCGCCTCTTCACTGATCGCTACTGGGTCCTCTCTCTCTCTGCTTCCTGAGCTTTGTCATACCTCTTCTTAAAACTATGTATGGTTCCTGCCTCCACTACTTCACTTGCTAGGCTATTCCACTTGCTGACAACTCTATGACTGAAGAAATACTTCCTAACGTCCCTGTGACTCGTCTGAGTCTTCAGCTTCCAGTTGTGACCCCTTGTCCCTGTGTCCCCTCTCTGGAACATCCCATCTCTGTCCACCTTGTCTATTCCCCGCAGTATCTTGTATGTCGTTATCATGTCTCCCCTGGCCCTTCTGTCCTCCAGTGTCGTCAGTCCGATTTCCCTTAACCTTTCCTCGTACGACATTCCCTTGAGCTCTGGGACTAACCTTGTTGCAAACCTTTGTACTTTCTCTAGCTTCTTGACGTGCTTGACCAGGTGTGGGTTCCAGACTGGTGCTGCATACTCCAGTATGGGCCTAACATACACAGTGTACAGTGTCTTGAACGATTCCTTATTAAGGTATCGGAACGCTATTCTCAGGTTTGCCAGGCGCCCGTATGCTGCAGCAGTTATTTGGTTGATGTGTGCCTCCGGTGATGTGCTCGGTGTTATGGTCACCCCAAGGTCTTTCTCCCTGAGTGAGGTCTGTAGTCTTTGTTCACCTAGCCTATACTCTGTCTGCTGTCTTCTTTGCCCCTCCCCAATCTTCATGACTTTGCATTTGGCTGGATTGAATTCGAGAAGCCAGTTACTGGACCACATGTCCAGCCTGTCCAGGTCTCTTTGTAGTCCTGCCTCATCCTCGTCCGATTTAATTCTTCTCATCAACTTCATGTCATCTGCGAACAGGGACACTTCAGAGTCTATTCCTTCCATCATGTCGTTCACATATATCAAAAATAGCACTGGTACTAGAACTGACCCCTGTGGGACCCCGCTCGTCACAGGCGCCCACTGTGATACCTCTTCACGTACCATGACTCGTTGCTGCCTCCCTGTCAGGTATTCCCTTATCCATTGCAGTGCCCTCCCTTTTACATGCGCCTGATCCTCCAGCTTCTGCACTAATCTCTTGTGGGGAACTGTGTCAAAGGCCTTCCTGCAGTCTAGGAAAACGCAATCTACCCACCCCTCTCTCTCGTGTCTTACTTCTGTTACCTTGTCATAAAATCAGAAGGTTTGTGATACAAGATTTGCCTTCCATGAACCCATGCTGGTTTTCATTTATAATCTTGTTCCTTTCCAGGTGTTCCACCACTCTCCTCCTGATAATCTTCTCCATGACTTTGCACACAATACATGTCAGAGACACATGTCTGTAGTTTAGTGCCTCGTTTCTGTTTCCTTTCTTAAATATGGGGACTACATTAGCTGTCTTCCATTTCTCAGGTAGTTGCCCAGTTTCAAGGGATGTGTTGAAGATTGTGGTTAGAGGCACGCACAGCATCTCTGCTCCTTCTCTAAGGACCCATGGGGAGATGTTGTCCGGTCCCATCGCCTTTGAGGTGTCAAGGTCACTTAAGAGCTTCTTCACCTCCTCCTCAGTTGTTCGTATGTCATCCAACACTTGTTGGTATATTCCCTCTTGATGTTCCCTTCTGTGCTGTCTTCCCAGAGGCCTTCCTGTCTCTACTGTAAAAACTTCCTTAAATCTCCTGTTTAACTCCTCACATACCTCCTGATCGTTTCTTGTGAGTTCTCCACCTTCTGTCCTTAATC
This sequence comes from Cherax quadricarinatus, assembly GCF_038502225.1. Taxonomy (NCBI): domain Eukaryota; kingdom Metazoa; phylum Arthropoda; class Malacostraca; order Decapoda; family Parastacidae; genus Cherax; species Cherax quadricarinatus. Next base: position 51,704,301 of record NC_091295.1, read on the forward strand.
TGATCACCTGGTCCTTGACTGTTGTCTTCCTCCTGATGTGGCTATACAACAGTTTCGGGTCAGTCTTGATTCTCGATGCTATGTCATTTTCATACTGTCGCTGGGCCTCCCTCCTTACCTGTGCATACTCGTTCCTGGCTCTGCGACTAATCTCCCTATTTTCGTGTGTTCTCTGCCTTCTGTACTTTTTCCATTCTCTATTGCACTTTGTTTTTGCCTCCTTACACCGTCGGGTAAACCAGGGGCTCGTTCTGGTCTTCCCATTGTTACTGTTGCCCTTGGGAATAAACCTTTCCACTGCCTCCTTGCATGTTGTTGTTACATATTCCATCATTTCATTTACTGGCTTTCCTGCCAGTTCTCTGTCCCACTGGACCTCCCGCAGGAAGTTCTTCAACCCTATGTAGTCCCCTCTTTTATAGTCAGGCTTTTCCCATTCAACTCCTGTTATTCTCTCCACTTGCAGCTCTACTATGTATTCAAAGCACAGAACCACGTAGTCGCTAGCTCATAGGATACTCTCATACTTGATGTCCTCAATGTCTGAGCTGCCCAGGGTGAACACAAGGTCCAATCTTCCATCCTCCCCTCTCTTGCTGGTCCTTCATCCTCCCCGTGTGTGTGTGTGTGTACTCACTGTATGAACGTCGTGTGTGTGTGTGTACTCACTGTATGAGCGTCGTGTGTGTGTGTGTGTGTGAGTCCTCACCTATATGTGGTTGCAGATTTTGAGTCACAGCTCTTTTTAGTTTGTTCGTTTGTTTGTTTGTGTTTGTTTGTGTGTACTCACCTATTTGTACTCACCTATTTGTGGTTGCAGGGGTCGAGTCATAGCTCCTGGCCCCGCCTCTTCACTGATTGCTACTAGGTCCTCTCTCTCCCTGCTCCATGAGCTTTATCATACCTCGCCTTAAAACTATGTATGGTTCCCGCCTCCACTACTTCACTTTCTAGACTATTCCACGACTTGACTACTCTATGACTGAAGAAATACTTCCTAACATCCCTTTGATTCATCTGAGTCTTCAACTTCCAATTGTGACCTCTTGTGTATGTGTCCCATCTCTGGAACATCCTGTCTTTGTCCACCGTGTCTATTCCGCGCAGTATTTTATATGTCGTTATCATGTCTCCCCTGACCCTCCTGGCCTCCAGTGTCGTCAGGCCGATTTCCCTCAACCTTTCTTCGTACGACAATCCCCGTAGCTCTGGGACTAGTCTTGTTGCAAACCTTTGCACTTTCTCTAATTTCTTGACGTGCTTGACTAGGTGTGGATTCCAAACTGGTGCTGCATACTCCAGTATGGGCCTGACGTAAATGGTATACAGTGTCTTGAACGACTCCTTATTGAGGTATCGGAACGCTATCCGTAGGTTTGCCAGGCGCCCGTATGCTGCAGCAGTTATCTGATTTATGTGCGCCTCAGGAGATATGCTCGGTGTTATACTCACCCCCAGATCTTTTTCCTTGAGTGAGGTTTGCAGTCTTTGGCCATCTAAATTATATTGTGTCTGCGGTCTTCTTTGCCCTTCCCCAATCTTCATGACTTTGCATTTGGCAGGGTTAAACTCAAGGAGCCAGTTTCTGGACCAGGCTTGTAGCCTGTCCAGGTCTCTTTGTAGTCCTGCCTGATCCTCATCCGATTTGATTCTTCTCATTAACTTCACATCATCTGCAAACAAGGACACTTCTGAGTCTATCCCTTCCGTTATGTCGTTCACATATACCAAGAACAGCACAGGTCCTAGGACTGACCCCTGTGGAACCCCGCTTGTCACAAGCGCCCACTCTGACACCTCGTCACGTACCATGACTCGTTGTTGCCTCCCTGTCAGGTATTCTCTGATCCATTGCAGTGCCTTTCCTGTTATGTGTGCCTGATCTTCTAGCTTTTTCAGTAACCTCTTGTGAGGAACTGTGTCGAAGGCCTTTTTGCAGTCCAAAAAAATGCAGTCGATCCATCCCTCTCTCTCTTGTCTTACTTCTGTCACCTTGTCATAAAACTCTAGTAGGTTTGTGACACAGGATTTTCCTTCCCTGAAACCATGCTGGTTGTCAATTATACACTTGTTTCTTTCCAGGTGCTCCACCACTCTCCTCCTGATTATCTTCTCCATGACCTTGCATACTATACACGTTAGTGATACAGGTCTGTAGTTTAGTGCCTCATGTCTGTCTCCCTTTTTAAAAATTGGGACTACATTTGCCATCTTCCATACCTCAGGGAGTTGCCCAGTTTCAAATGATGTGTTGAAGATCTTTGTTAATGGCACACACAATATCTCTGCTCCCTCTTTAAGGACCCACGGAGAGATGTTGTCTGGTCCCACCGCCTTTGAGGTGTCAAGTTCGCATAGCAGCTTCTTCACTTCCTCCTTGGTTATATGTACCTCATCCAGCACTTGCTGGTGTACCCCCCTGTTCTGATTTCCTGGAGTCCTACTGGTTTCCACTGTAAATACTTCTTTAAATCTCGTGTTGAGCTCCTGACATACCTCTCGGTCGTTTCTTGTGAATTCCCCATCACCCTTCCTCAGTCTGATTACCTGGTCCTTGACTGTTGTTTTCCTCCTGATGTGGCTGTACAACAGCTTCGGGTCAGTCTTGACTTTCGATGCTATGTCATTTTCATATTGTCGCTGAGCCTCCCTTCTTATCTGTGCATATTCATTTCTGGCTCTTCGGCTAATCTCTTTATTTTCCTGAGTTCTCTGTCTTCTGTACCTTTTCCATTCTCTAGTACACCTAGTTTTTGCCTCCCTACACCTTTGGGTGAACCAAGGACTCGTTCTGTTCTTCCCATTATTTCTGTTTCCCTTGGGAACAAACCTCTCCTCTGCCTCCTTGCATTTTGTTGCCACATAGTCCATCATTTCTTGTACTGGTTTTCCTGTCAGTTCCCTCTCCCACTGAATGTTTTGAAGGAAGTTCCTCATGCCTGAGTAGTTTCCCCTTTTGTAGTTTGGTTTTTCCCACCCTATTCCTGCTACTCTCTCCACTTGGAGCTCAACTATGTAGTCGAAGCACAGAACCACATGATCACTAGCTCCCAGGGGCCTTTCATACAAGATATCCTCGATGTCTGAACTACTCAAGGTGAATACAAGGTCCAGTCTTGCTGGTTCATCTTCTCCTCTCTCTCTGGTAGTGTCTCTAACATGTTGATGCATGAGGTTTTCCAGTACTACATCCATCATCTTGACTCTCCATGTTTCGGAACCCCCATGGGGCTCCAGGTTTTCCCAGTCAATCTCCTTGTGATTGAAATCACCCATAACTAGTAACTTTGCTCCCCCCACATGTGCTCTCCTGGCCACCTCGGCTAGTGTGTCGACCATGGCTCTGTTGCTCTCATCGTATTCTTCTCTTGGTCTCCTGCAGTTCTGTGGTGGGTTGTACATTACTGCAATTATCACCTTATGTCCCTCAGACTGGATTGTTCCTACTAAGTAGTCCCTTTCACCCGTGCCATCCATTCCTTCCATTTTCTCAAAACCCCACTGGCTTTTAATGAGCAGTGCAACTCCTCCTCCCCCTCTCCTCCCTCTGTCTTTCCTGAGGATTTGATATCCGGGTGGAAAGATTGAATCTGTTATTATTCTGGTGAGTTTTGTTTCTGTGAGTGCTATTATGTCTGGGGATGTCTCCTTGATTCTTTCATGCCACTCCTCATACTTATTTGTTATTCCATCTGCATTTGTATACCATACCTTCAACTTCTTTTCTAAGACTGTGGTCTGGGAGGTGTATTGGGGTTGGGGAATTGGGAGACCTGATAAGGAACTATGGGTGGTTGCTGTGGGGGTGGAGTTTGTAATGTAGTGGGTGGGGGCATTGGATATGACATGGGTGTTTTGGTTTAGAGTGTTTGGCTGCACTGGGGTTGACCTGGTTGGGAGGCTTCTATAGGAAGCTGTGAGGGAGGTTGTATTTGATCTTCTTCCTGTGTCTGGGATCTCCTGTCTATCTTCTCCATCCCCTCTCTTTCCTCCTTTCGCCTTTGTATCATCTCTCTCAGTTTCCGCCTTTCGTCTTGTGTTCTGTCGCGGTCGAGATACACCTTCCTGTATTCCGGCATGTCCCTTAATCGTGCTTTCTCCCACAGTATCCTGTTCCGAGTCGATTCTGCCTTGAAGGTCACTTTCACTGGCCGGGTTCTTTTTTTTACAAACCCCCCTATTCTCCGAAAATTTTCCAGCTGGGTCATGTCGTCTTCTCCGATTACTTTCATGATGCTTTCAATTGCTTTTTTTTCCCCTTGTTTTCTTGCTTCATATGTTTCCCCTTCAACTTCCTGTAGCCCATACACAAAGACTGACCTCACCCTTTCATTCTCCCACTGCATATCCCTGTGTATCCCCTCATTCAATTTGATTTCCTCCATTGCAGCTTTCCTTTCTTCAGTTTCACTAGCTACTGTACATGGGCTCAGTGGCCTGTCATTTTCCCTTCTCGGCTTTCCCTGGGCTCTGTTGTGGTCTTTTAGGGCCTCCACATATAGCTTAGCTCTTTCATTTACTACAGTCTCCACTGATAGAGCTTCTACATGCAGTTTTGCTCCTTCTGTCCCTACAGTCCCCTTATTTGTGGCTGAGGTAGCAGTCTCTGTTGTCAATCCCAAAATGTTATTTAGTTCTTTAGTCTGTTTCAGATTTTCCAGTTCCTCTTCTAAACTCTGTATCCTGGCCTCTGCTGCTTTGACTTTCACCTCCCACTTCCTGCTTTCCATGTCTATCCTCTCTTCCATTCTCATGCTAAGTTCTTCTAGTTTCTTTTCCCATTCTTGTTCCCTTTTTGTGAGCTCTGCTGCCCAATCTTCCTTTGCAGTTCCCTCCTCCTGTCCCTTGGGTTTTCTTGTTGCTCTCTGGCAACCCATTTTTTTTTATCCTGATTGCCTCAGAGTGGGAAACCTATGTAATTCTGTATGTTAGGTTAGTATTGTATATGTCAGAGTGTGGGGGGGAGGTAGAGGAGGAACTGTGGCTATATGGGAGAGTAGTGGGGAGGGGGAGTGGGAAGGAGAGTGAATCAAGTGGTAAGTGGGTGAGTGGGAGAGGGAGAGGTGGGGAGGGGGGGGGTGAAAGAGGGAGGGGAGGGATCAGGTGAAGGAGTGAGATGTCGGTGGGGGAGGGGGGGGAGTGTATGTGTGAGTCTGGTAATATGTGTGTGTGTGTGTGTATTGTGTGTGTGTATTGTGTGTGTGTTGTGTGTGTTGCGTGTGTGTGTTTGTGGGGGGGTGTGGGGGGGTGTGGGTGAGTGTGTGGGTGGGTGTGTGGATGGGTGTGTGGGTGGGTGTGTGGGTGGGTGTGTGGGTGGGTGTGTGGGTGGGTGTGTGGGTGGGTGTGTGTGGGTGTGTGTGGGTGTGTGTGGGTGTGTGGGTGTGTGGGTGTGTGTGTGGGTGTGTGTGTGTGGGTGTGTGTGTGTGGGTGTGTGGGGGTGTGTGGGGGTGTGTGTGTGGGGGGTGTGGGGGTGTGGGGGGGTGTGTGGGTGGGTGGGTGTGTGGGTGTGTGGGTGTGTGGGTGGGTGGGTGTGTGTGGGTGTGGGTGGGTGTGTGGGTGTGTGTGGGTGGGTGGGTGTGTGTGGGGGTGTGTGGGGGGGTGTGGGGGTGTGGGTGGGTGTGTGGGTGTGTGTGGGTGTGTGTGGGTGTGTGTGGGTGTGCGTGCGCACACTAGGCTACGCTACTCTTTTGAAGATTATAAAAAAAAAAAAAAAAAAAAAAAAAAAAAAAAAAAAAAAAAAAAAAAAAAAAAAATTTCCCAATCAATTCCTTATTAATATGCACTAATATATACTATATAATATTAATTGCGTACACTTGTGTTTGTGTGTGTGTGTGTTTACTAGCTTGTTCTTTGAAAAAGAGGGGGGGGGGGTTACGTTAACACTATTTGTTATTGTTGTTGGTTCACCGGTACTCTCCCGGCCCAGATCTCCGCACACTACGCTACTTTACTTTTTGAAGATTATAGGATTATTTTTTCTCACTCAATTCCTTATTAATATATACTGTTTATTATAACAATAATTACGGGTGCACACGTGTGTTTGTATGTGCGTACTTGTTTACTAGCTTGTCCCTCAGAAAAACAAGGGGGGGGGTTCACTAGGCTACACAACTTCTGGAGTTTACCTGGCGATATTTAGATAATTTACTAACCACTATCTATCTCCTGGTACTGAAATAGGGAGAGAGAGATGGTATAGCATACAACCAGCAGGGCGAGACACTGAGACTTTAGACACTAACCAAAATTAACCACAAATAGGCAAGTGATGTCGTCTGCACAACAATGGAGGTTCCTGCTGGTCGGCTGATATCAACTCCTTCAATTTGTAACTCCTTCAGGAACTTTATCATACATTCAAGTTTTTATTTTCTTTTTCTTTTAAGACTTGGTATTCCCTCTTTTTTCTTTAGTACAGTATTATGGTCATAACAAGTCTGATGATGTTAGCTACCTTCACAACACCAACAGCTGGGGATTGACTAATTTTTTCTTACTTTCAGTATTTACTTCTTTTATGACCTTATCACTACACTGCTGCTATAATCAACCAACATATGTATTTGTTAATATTTCAGATCACACCGTTAACCCAATTAACTGTTTGGATATTTTGTGTCAACACTGCGGCCAGTAGCCTGATCAGCTCCCTCACTCAAATTTCATTCAAATTTAAATTGTAAAATTCTTGATCCTATCACATTATTCGCACTCTTGGAAGCTATTACACTCTTGTAGGTATGTTCACTGATTCACTCACGTACGATGACCGCTAATAATATCTTAGGACAGCCACTAAAACGCTAAACCCTGGGAGCACTATTTAGCGATACTGCTTCACGTGTGTGTGTGTGTGTGTGTGTGTGTGTGTGTGTGTGTGTGTGTGTGTGTGTGTGTGTGTGTGTGTGTGTGTGTGTGTGTGTGTGTGTGTGTGACGTCAGACGACCATTTTCCCACTCGTAACAGAACCCAATTTTCAATTTTTATATACAAAGTCAAAAAAAAATCATCTTGTTCCTACCAGTCTCCATGGCAACTCAAAAACTTTGTACGGAGTGACCACTCATGGATGGGAAAAAATCGAAAATGAACAAATGGGGTGGATGCGAAGGGGATTTCATGGTAAACTTTGCTAAATCCTTCGGACGAGAGGAAGACAGAATGAGGTTCGGGAAATTGTCTTAATATTAAAGCTGCATCTGCAGCCTAATGCGGACAAATTTAAGGTTCACACTCAGACCTCCCCTCGCAAGGTTTATGGGGCGAGGGAAAAGATGATAAGGGAGCTGTGGGGTAATAGATACAAAATAATACATTGTTGATACTCTGAATAGTTAATTTAGACACGCAGCCACCATACGGCGGTTAAAAATAGCTGCTACTTCACCTTCCAATATGTCTGGAGCTGTAGTCTGTAGCCTATCTGACCTGCCTCCTGAAGAAGCTTTCATTATTATTATAATCAAAAAGAAGCGCTAAGCCACAAGGACTATACAGCTGAAGAAGCTTTCAGAAGAGCTTTCGAAGAGCAGCAAAATCAAAAGTCCAGTTGTTAGGGCATGGAAAGAAGACAAGTGATTCAGGGCGAAGAGGCTTTAGGTCATAGGAGGGAAAAATTGGGGTTGAAGTATGTGGGGTGTTGGGGAGTCAAAATTTATTAAATCCGAATTACCTAAGGGAAGGTCTGTTATGGCTACAGGCAAGTTAGGTTTGGCAAGGGCTAGGTTAACTATGATAAGGTAAGATTAGTTTTGGCTGAGGTAAGGGTAAGTTTGTCTAAGACAAGGTTGGGTTTGAGGAAGGGAAGCTTCCAAGCATAACATCCTCCTCATCCGTTTCAGAAAGTAGAAGTTTTGAAATTCCAACCTACAAAATCTTGTCATTCGTAACCAGTTTCTCCAGAATCAATGATATTACCATTTTCAAACTCCAATAGAACGTCAAAGAACCCGACTGGGAAGAATACCCAGACGAAGTAAATCAACCCCGTTCGTCGACTACCCGTTCCCCAGGTAGAGTCCTCACCAGTGAAGTGGTCTGGTTCCTTTGTGCAGTGCTCGGGGACCATTCTCGGCTCGCTAAGCTGCACATCAATCTTAAACTGCGCCAGAGTCCGATTGTTTATGTTTTATTCTCCCGGAAGAGATTTCACGCCTCCTCTGTCTCTCTCTTTCTACATAATATTAATACAAAACACTAAGAGCAACGTTCGCTGCTTCTACACCTCTCCGTCTCTGCAGCAACAAGCAGTTTTCAACCACGAAATTGTTACCTTGTTCATATTTGCCACGGGAGGAGAGCAAATATAATGAAGATATGAATTCGGAAACTCCGAGAATTGTCAAGCTTTCATGATTCGAAGTTTCCAGGGCCAGAAACACCCAAAAACATTCCTTTTTGAGGCCTTAATTACAAACTTTTTTTCCCCCACAGACTTGTTGATGGACTAATGATGATACTTGTTTGTTTTGCAGCGCGTGGTAGGCCAAAGGTTTGTTTTAGATAACATGAAGAGCTGTATCAACTCAAACCTAGTCCGGAAAGTTGTCTTTGTAGCATCCTTGCTCGTGGCTCACACACTGAATGACCGGAGTGTCATCCACAGACGAGGGGGAACACTGGGCATGTTTTCTGACACCTCTCGTCCCTGATCACTTAGCAGAGTGTACCTAGCTGCTAGCCGATTGGTGTGGGTCGCACCCTGGGGGAGTGGATTAAAGAACCGCAATGTAAATAAGCCAGTCAGCTGACATGGCTTTATTGGGTTATCCTGAGTTACTGTAAGCACGCCTGGTGAAGAATCAAAACAAGATTTTTCTTCAAGTACCTGACATCAATGTTTTGCTTGGTAATAAATGCTCGATAAAGTTAGAATTTAGGTCTTATTGAGTGTGTGTGGCGTAGTTTTATCTTTTTTTTTTTTTTTGTCCGCCCTGGTTTTAGTTGTAGTCTCTCTCTCTCTCTCTCTCTCTCTCTACTCGTAGAAACAGGATATACAGGCAAAGGACAATTATTGTTTTTATTATTATTTTATTGTGGGAAAGCACTAAATTCGTAGGGGTCAAACAGAGCCTGGATAATAGGAAGTAATCAGAATTGATCCCCGGAAAAGATCAAAGGCACTTCATCAGCATCAAGGCGTCCCCTTGATGAAGATAGGAGAGAATGGAGTTAGGAAAGAGGAATTATTATTATTATTATAATCAAAAAGAAGCGCTAAGCCACAAGGACTATACAGCATAGGAAAGAGGAAGAAACTGATGTTACCACTAATTCCTTAAATCAACAACCCTTCAATATCCAAGTCCCCCTTCCCTTAGGGAGGAAGGGAGGGAGGGGAAGGGGAAGAGACACTGATGCTTCCAATATTGGTAAACGATCCCATTAGGTGATAAACACAATCTGGATGAGGATCTGGGAAGACATCGCTTAATATTCATGAGAGAAAATCGTGTGGGAGTAGAGCGTCTTATCCTAGCAGCCCAACATTGGATCACTCTACACGCACACACTCAATTATCTCCTCAAAGTTACAACACAGTTGAAATTGTAACTAAAAGTCACGATTAGATTGATCAAAACACTTATTTATTAAGAAAGTATTTCGCCAGGAGAGGATTCTTCAGCCCTGATAACGCTACTTGTGCGTATATACATGTTTTTTTTACCAGCAAAATTGACGGTATCGTTACATAATCGCCACCAATAGTCGAAAATAATGATTAGGATTTTGTTAAATTGTCCATTGCAAAATGTTGTTTAGGAAACAAATTTTGTGATTAAATTATGGCAATTTGTTATTGCACAGGTTGATAGTTGGTTAACATCAAAATGGTATACAATACCGACAGGTTGTTAGGTAAGACACCTATGCAAGTTGTCTAACTGTTGCATAGGTGTCTTACCTAACAACACTGATAGTTGGTTAATTGGGTTTCAAAAGTTCTCTACAATATGGGAAAGCGCTAAATCCATTGGGGTCATACAGCGCCTGAGGGGAATGGAAGGCATTCAGTAGATTAAAAAAATTGGATCACAGGTCAAATTCCATAGATCAAGAGCCCTCATCGGCATCAAGTAACCTCCCTTGAAGTGTGATCCACTGCGAGGCCTGGTCATGGACCGGGCAGCAGGGGCGCTGACCCCAGAAATATTTGCAAATTTGTTAACTAAAATTTACCGAATTACAAGAATTTTCTCCTGTGTGTTAATTATTTACCGGCTTCTGGGAAGCACTAAACTCGTAGGTGTCAAACAGCAAATGGGGAATGGAAGATAATCAGGACTGATCTAAGGGCAGAGTAGCAATTCATTGCATCAAGAACCCTTCACCGGTATCAGTCCCCCCTTGAAAGGTCGCGAGAAATATAACCCTCAAAATATATAGTCTCTTAGTTGGTTAGTTAATCGGGTATAAAGCGTATCGACTATACGAGTCTAATTAAAGCTGCATTTAACCTAAACACTGCAAGTCAGATACTTTCATCCATAAAATAGGAATTTAAGTAAGCTCTTCGTGTATAACAGTGAGAAGGATATACATCTCTTGGTGTATATACCCTGTCTGAGTCCTTTTGTAATTATCTAGAATATACAAGATAAGGATATATGTAAAACGAAGTCATATATTTACTTAGCATTTATGAAATACATGAACAAAAATACATAGTTTTATCAAGTAATTATCAACACTAATTATTCCGAGGGAAAACAAATTACCTTTGGTGAATTTGCTTTGTAGAGAAATAAACCAGTCTTGATATTTTTTAATCGTTCATAAAAACGACTATGTATTCAGCAAACTAAACTTTTATGCTTATATATATTGAAAACTGTCAACAATATCTATCGACAGCCACAAAAATAAAGTACAAAATAATATTCTCATATTCTACAAGCATAATTATTATGCCCTTCATGTAACGTCTATCAAGTTCTAGAAGCATATTATAATAGCATGACTTAGGTTGTTGAGAATATAAGATTAACAATAGCCTCGTCTTGAAGCGAGAGCACAAGATGGTGTCCTTGTAGAGAAATAAATTCCTTAATGAATAAAATGAAAACCCTCTTTCCAAACATCCTGAGCCCAATATTAAATCGAAAACACTTTTGTGTAAAATACTAAAATTTACTGTGTAGAAAACTGAAATTTATTATCATTTTGTGTAAAACAAAAGTAAAATAAAGAAGTGTGTACACACATACAATGAAAATACACAGTATCACACTAGTAGTAAAAATAAACATTAAAAGGGGGAACTTTAATATTTATATGTGTATTTTTTTTTGTGGTTTTGACTACAAACGTTTCCTCCCTCTCCCCTATATCACTCTGCCTGCAAAAGCAGTCGTAAGCACACTGGTCCTGGCAACCTTTCTAAACACCAGCAGAAGCCACGTATTCCACTCTTTGTCTCCGGTGTTTTTCTCTACCAATAGCGAAATTTCTTGAATTTGAAGAGTCGACTTCTACCTGAGGGGAAAGATAAGAGTGTCTTTCATCAAGAGTGGGTTCAGAGAACCCACCCTGCCTGTCGGAGCTTGGTAGGCAGGTAGACGGAAGTGAGGTAGTCAGGTCGGATGTGGGTCAGGCTCTGAATCTCCGCCTTAAAGCCAGAGTTTTGCTGCTCCTGAATCTGTTGTGTAAAGGGAATTTTTTTTTAAAGCCAGAGTTTTGCTGCTCCTGAATCTGTTGTGTAAAGGGAATCTTTTTTTTTTACATTCCTGCGTGAAAAGGTTAGGGAGCTAAAAAATGTCAGCTATCTACTATAACATTCCATAGGCTGCTCGAACTATTTTGCTTTTCAAACTGACGTAATTTTTTTTTCCGCTGGTACAGAGGAACGAGGAAAGAGCTGAGAATTTTAGATCTTCTGAAGATCGCCCCAACATATAAAGAAAATAGTTAACTAAAGTCATGCAGAAAAATTGTATACGAACTTTTCAATTTTGAAATCAGTTAACTTCCTTGATATCCCACATCGGTTATCTCCATTACAACCACCTCTATTACAACTACCACCACCTCCATTACTACCGCCATAACGACCTCCATCACAACCACCACCACGAATATTTCACCATAATTAACTTAATGTAATATAAAAAAATATATATTTATCTAGCCTCTAAGAATTTTCAAAAATTCCGCTAACTTTTCTTTGAAAAGAGGGCAGAAATTCTTCAGGCGACAGGTCAGTTCCTTACCTGTCTAAGCCATCCTGGGCTCCTGGAGAGGGCGGGGTGGGCGGCGAGAGAAGCCAGCTTGCCGTGGTCTGTGGGCGTTAGTGGCAGGAGAGCGTAGGCAGGGAGCTGTAAGGCCCTCAGATCAGTGGGCAATACCCCGAGCCAGGCTAGGCTACTGACAGCCAAACCAGCGTCCTCCCGCAACTAAGCCAAAAAGTTAGAAAAAGATTACAATCATAGCGGAAAGTGATATCCTGACGGAAATTAATTTTAAGACAGAGGACGGCCCAAGGAAGCTGTTATCTCATTACAAATACCGTTTCAACGCAAGGTGACGACGCCAAGTGATATCCTGGCGAGTTTAGGTTTTAATCGCAGACTGCAGCAGCAGCAGCAGCAGCAACAACCCATGCACGAAAAAACTTTTCCCTTGTTTTTCAGTACATGAAAATCTTTCACAATTTTTAACAAAAATTTAAAATCTATAAAATTTGGTACCTTTGCTCTAAATTAAAGTTTTTGAAACAAAAAATCATAATTTTCTTCATCTTCATTTCTGGAAACTGATACAAAAGATAATTTACTTTTAACACGCGTTTTAGTGCTGCAAACGGTTCCTTAAGTAAATGTTTGTTTTAAAATATGATGATTACTGTTATAAATATTAAAAAATAGCAAGAAGCATTTTTAAAAAGAAAAAGAAAATTATAAAACTAAGAATATGACTTGGAGAGTATGACATGTACATTTTAGCCCCCAAAGTAAGAGCATCTACCACTCTTAAAATCAGGCTCATTGTCAAACTGTACCCCCCCCCCCCCCCCGAAGAGAGAGAGAGAGAGAGAGAGAGAGAGAGAGAGAGAGAGAGACAGACAGACAGACAGACAGACAGACAGACAGTACACGGAAAGTACTGCAATGGATCAGGGAATACCTGACAAGAAAGAAACAACGTGTGCTGGTACGTGACGAGGTGTCAAAGAGCGTGCATGTGTCAAGTGAAGTTCCACAATGGTCAGCCCTGGGTCCGGTGCTGTTTCTAGTATATGTGAATGATATGACAGAAGGGATAGATTCAGAGGCGTCCCTTTTTGCAGACGATGTAAAGCTAATGAGAAGAATACAAATGGATGAGAATCAGGTAAGCCTGCAAGGAGATCTGGACAAGCTACAAGCCTGATCCAACAAATGGCCCCCGTTGTTTGACCCCAGCAAGTGCAAAGTCATGATGTTTGGGGGCGGATAAAGAAGATCGCAGACGGAGTACAGATTAGAAGGCGAAAGGCTGCAAACTTCACTCAAGGAAAAGGATCTTGGGGTGACCATTATACCGAGCACATCTAAGGAGCACATCAGCCAAATAACTGCTACAGCATATGGGCACCTGGCAAACATCTACGGACTCATTTAAGACACTGTACACTGTGTACGTCAGGTCCATATTGGAGTATGCAGCACCAATATGGAACCCACATCTGGTCATACACTTCAAGAAATTAGAGAAAGTGCAAAGGTTTGCAACAAGACTAGTCCCGGAGCTAAGGAATATACCCTATGAGGAGAGGTTAAGGGAGATCAACCTGACGACACTGGAGGACAAGAGGAATAGAGGGGGACATGATATCGACGTATAAAATATTGAGAGGAGTTGACAAGGTTGAGAGAGACGGAATGTTTCAGAAATGGGACACAGCAACTAGGGGTCACAACTGAAAGTTGAAAACTCAGATGAGTTATAGGGATGTTACGAAGTATTTCTTCAGTCACAGAGTTGTCAGTAAATGAAACAATCTAGAGAGTGATGTAGTGGAGGCAGGATCCATACATAACTTTAAGAACAGGTTCGATAAAGCTCATGGGAAAGGGGGTGGACCTAGTAGCGGGGCCAGGAGCTATGAATCGACTACCATTAGGAGAGCACACACACACAAACACACACACACACACACACACACACACACACACACACACACACACACACACACACACACACAGACACAGACACACACACACACACACACCACAACAACAACAACAACAACAACAACGAGTCATGGTACGTGAAGAGGTATCACAGTGGGCGCCTGTTACGAGCGGGGTCCCACAGGAGTCAGTTCTAGGGCCAGTGCTATTTTTGATATATGTGAACGACATGATGGAAGGAATAGACTCTGAAGTGTCCCTATTCGCAGATGATGTGAAGTTGATGAGAAGAATTAAATCGGATGAGGATGAGGCAGGACTGCAAAGAGACCTGGACAGGCTGAACATGTGGTCCAGAAACTGGCTTCTCGAATTCAACCCATCCAAATGCAAAGTCATGAAGATTGGGGAGGGGCAAAGAAGACCGCAGACAGAGTATAGGCTAGGTGGACAAAGACTACAGACCTCACTCAGGGAGAAAGACCTTGGGGTGACCATAACAACGAACACGTCACCGGAGGCACACATTAACCAAATAACTGCTGAAGCATACGGGCGCCTGGCAAACCTGAGAATAGCGTTCCGATACCTTAATAAGGAATCGTTCAAGACACTGTACACTGTGTATGTTAGGCCCATACTGGAGTATGCAGCACCAGTCTGGAACCCACACCTGGTCAAGCACGCCAAGAAGTTAGAGAAAGTACAAAGGTTTGCAACAAGGCAAGTCCCAGAGCTCAGGGAAATGTCGTACGAGGAAAGGTTGAGGGAAATCGGACTGACGACACTGGAGGACAGAAGGGTCGGGGGAGACATGATAACGACATACAAGATACTGCGGGGAATGGACAAGGTGGACAGAGATAGGATGTTCCAGAGAGGGGACACAGAAACAAGGGGTCACAACTGGAAGCTGAAGACTCAGACGAGTCACAGGGACGTTAGGAAGTATTTCTTCAGTCATAGAGTCGTCAGGAAGTGGAATAGCCTAGCAAGTGAAGTAGTGGAGGCAGGAACTATACATAGTTTTAAGAAGAGGTATGACAAAGCTCAGGAAGCAGAGAGTGAGAGGACCTAGTAGCGATCAGTGAAGAGGCGGGGCCAGGAGCTGAGTCTCGACCCCTGCAACCTCAACTAGGTAAGTACAACTAGGTGAGTACACACACACAAAATATTCCAGAGAGCGGACACAGAAACGAGGAGTCACTCTTGGAAGCTGAAGACGCAGATGAGTCACAATGATGTTAGGAAGTATTTCTTCAGTCATAGAGTGGTCAGGAAGTGGAACAGTCTGGCGAGTGATGTAGTGGAGGCAGGAACCATACATAGCTTTAAGACGAGGTATGATAAAGCTCAGGAAGCAGGGAGAGAGAGGACCTAGTAGCGTTCATTGAAGAGGCGGGGCCAGGAGCTGAGTCTCGACCCCTGCAACCACAATTAGGTGAGTACAATTAGGTGAGAGCACACACACACAAACATACACACACGTGGCGAGGTGTCAGAGTGGGCACCTGTGACCAGCGGGGTCCCACAGGGGTCAGTCATCGGAAGGAAGGAAGGAATAGACTCTGAGGTGTCCCTGTTTGCAGATGACGTGAAGTTGATGAGAAGAATTCACTCGATCGAAAACCAGGCAGAACTACAAAGGGATCTGGACAGGCTGCAGACCTGGTCCAGCAATTGGCTCCTGGAGTTCAATCCCACCAAGTGCAAAGTCATGAAGATTGGGGAAGGGCAAAGAAGACCGCAGACGGAGTACAGTCTAGGGGGCCAGAGACTACAAACCTCACTCAAGGAAAAAGATCTTGGGGTGAGTATAACACCAGGCACATCTGAAGCGCACATCAACCAAATAACTGCTGCAGCATATGGCGCCTAGCAAACCTCAGAACAGCATTCCGACATCTTAATAAGGAATCATTCAGGACCCTGTACACCGTGTACGTTAGGCCCATATTGGAGTATGCGGCACCAGTTTGGAACCCACACCTAGCCAAGCACGTAAAGAAACTAGAGAAAGTGCAAAGGTTTGCAACAAGACTAGTCCCAGAGCTAAGAGGTATGTCCTACGAGGAGAGGTTAAGGGAAATCAACCTGACGACACTGGAGGACAGGAGAGATAGGGGGGACATGATAACGACATACAAAATACTGAGAGGAATTGACAAGGTGGACAAAGACAGGATGTTCCAGAGATTGGACACTGTAACAAGGGGACACAGTTGGAAGTTGAAGACACAGATGAATCACAGGGATATTAGGAAGTATTTCTTCAGCCACAGAGTAGTCAGTAAGTGGAATAGTTTGGGAAGCGATGTAGTGGAAGCAGGATCCATACATAGCTTTAAGCAGAGGTATGATAAAGCTCACGGTTCAGGGAGAGTGACCTAGTAGCGATCAGTGAAGAGGCGGGGCCAGGAGCTCGGACTCGACCACCGCAACCTCAACTAGGTGAGTACACACACAAACATTAAACCCATTTATTAAGCCATTATAGTTATTATAACCAAATTTTACCCGCATTAAAAATTAACAGTGATAATTTGCTTATAATTAATTGCATTTAAACATAATTATCAAATGTGAGTTAGGGAATACGGTCGACATAATAAACTTATCACATGCCTGTAATATAGCCACCAGCACACAATAATATACCATTGGCCAGATATCGGGTTAAATATGTCAATGGTAAATTTTCCATTAAAAGCTGTTGTCGCCAATTTGAAATTTGTGAATCAAAATTTCAACATTTTGGTAACGACGATGATAATTATTTCATCATCTGGGATGAGAATGGGAATAATCTCTAAATTTGGGAATGAGAACGAGTGCAGTTTCGCCATTTGGGAATGAGAATGGGAACAATTGCGCCATCTGGTTGTGAGAATTAGAATAATTTCAGCATTTATAAATGATATTGAGAATCATTGCACCATTTATGAATTAGAATAAGTGCACCACTGAGGAAGGAGCGAGAATTATTTCATCATTTATATATTTATTATTTGGGATTGGGAATTGGTGTAATTTATTTTGTTAAATATATAACCGTATAAAAATTAAAATAAGCATCATCGTAATGTAAATATAATCCTAATGGAGGCATAATCCTAATGTACATATAATTTTAATGAATGCAACTGAAAACGGGACTATGTAGGGCTATGCACGTCACATCGACCTATTATCTGTTAGTGGGTCTGGGGATTACCTTCCTATGGGCCCGATCTCAGACCAGGCCTCCTAGGTTAGAAAGGAAATATTACGTGATTTTGCTTATTATTAAAATCAAAAGGAAGCGCTAATATAGATCTTGAACTATTAATTATGAAGCACAGAGGAAAACAAAACAAAAGCAATTTCTATAAACAGGAATGCAGTATATTAAACAATTAGCGTGAGTGTATACTGCATGTAGGTAGAAGATTTGCCTGTACTCTTACGTGTTCGTGAGACAGACAACATCAGCTGTCTTGCCTGAGTTGTTATATTTATGGGAAGCGATAAACCTGTAGGGCGTCATGCAGCGTCTGGAGAATGAGAGGTAACCAAGTAGAATTTATATTTAGAAAAATCCGCAAATAGTTTTCCAATATAAGTTAAAATTTTCACAATAATTTTGAGTATATATGGACGTTACGGGTATACACAGTGCGTTATGAATATTTAATCTAGGATAATCCATGATTCGTGGAATGGTACGTCTAATCCCTTAGATCATGCTCCCTTCAGAAACAAGCCAATGCCCTAGAAGGGAGTTGATCGGTACCAATCACGCTGAACTGCATATTAAGGAAACTAAACTAGCCTAAGCATAGAAGTATCACTTTTTAAACCACTATAGCACACAAACACGTAAACCTGGAAGGGAATCACATGATCAGAGAGAGAGAGACTGAAAACAAACACGATACTCTCTTTGATGACTCTACATCTTGCCAATTAAGATGGATGCTGCGCCTGTTTGTGCTTCGACGTCATGTGGAACGTTAAGATGAATCTCTTTGTATTGGCTATCAACCCGGAGGAAGAGGCCACTGGTCTGCCCTAATGATCTCGCGCAATAACAATGAAGGGCATATATTTGTTTTTCTTTGGTTTTACAATGAAATTATTACATTGTGGGAAAACGCTTAGCCAGCAGAGGACACGCACCGCTCGTGTCGAAAGATAATGATTTATTATGACAAAGTCTACACCATTACATCCTCCTTCTCTCATTTTTTTCTATTATCTCCTGATTCCTTTTTCTCCTATTTCTTTTCTCTTTCCTTCCTCTCTAATTCCCTCTTTCGTCTCCTATTGTGTATGTCCAGATCTTCCCTTCATCCTTCCGTCTGTTCCGTCTCTTCCTCCCTCCCTACCTCCTTCCTCTCTAATTCCCTCCTTCGTCTCCTACTATATATGTACCTATCTTATCCTTCCGTCTGTTCCTTCGCACTCTTCCTCCTAGGTTTCCTCTCCCTTTC
Organism: Cherax quadricarinatus; assembly: GCF_038502225.1. Taxonomy (NCBI): domain Eukaryota; kingdom Metazoa; phylum Arthropoda; class Malacostraca; order Decapoda; family Parastacidae; genus Cherax; species Cherax quadricarinatus. The sequence goes on from NC_091295.1 coordinate 51,722,891, forward strand.
TCCCCAATTTTTTGTTTCTTCCCTCTGCCTGCCTCACCTGTCTTGTTTGTGTGAACTTCGCAAGAATTTCCCGTGTTTATCCTCCTCCTCTTTCCCATCTCTGTTCCCCTACCTTCCTCCAATTTTCCCCATGCCCTCGCTTTTATCGTTCCCTTTGTCTTTCTTTTATTTCGCTCTCTTAATTCTCCTGTTTTTATGCACTCGTTGGTGTCTTGTGCGTGGGTTGACCCGTTTGTCATTGCACGAGTCGAACCTCACCTCCTGGCCCCGCCTTTCCAACTTTCTCTGTCTCCTGCATTCGTGTGCTTTCTTTGTTGGCTCATTATATTTCAACTTTTCATTTCTCGACTTTTTTTTACATCTACACTATTTCCCCTTCACTTCGCATGTTTGAAAATCATTTGCCGTTCTTTTCTCCTTTGTAAATTACCCCTCTTCTTTTTTTAATCTTTTCTTTTTACTCTCACCTTTATATTTGCTCAACATTTACTTGTTTCAACACACTGGTCCTCCATCCCCCACCAAGGTAGGGTGACCCAAGAAAAAAGAACAATAGCCAGAAATGATCAGACGTCACATTGCAAACGACCTTCTAAATTTTAACATTCACACCATTATTATATTATTATTATTATTGAATAATTATTATATTAATATTACTGTATTATTATTATTATTATTATTATTATTATTATTATGGAAACTCTGAACCCAGAAAGGTCATACAGGGCAGATAATCAACCTTGATCCTAGGAAGAGGGTAGCTTCAATTTCTTGGATCGAGAGCCCTTCATAAGAACTGAGGCACCCTCCTTGAAGGGATACAACAGGCATACCTTCAAGGAGGGAAGGGGATCATGATGCTAGTGAAGGGTTCTTGATGCAAGAAATTGGAGCTACCCTGCAGTTCGTTGGGACGAGCCTTACTCTCTTCTATTCCCCCAGGCGTTGTATGACATACGGGTTTATCGCTCCTATTGACTAATAATATTATAAGGATAAAAATATTATAATTTTAATTATTAAGAACATAAATATTTAATAACAATAGTAATAATAATTTTATTGGTTATTATTATTACTAAGAACATCAATATTTAATATTAATAATAATTTGACAATCTACCTAATTTTTCTAAGCGAAAAAGTGAAAACTACCAACCAAAGCACCAAACTTGTAGAGAGCAGCGATGTGTAGGCCATACGGGTCAGCATCTGTGAGGGCCAGTACTGGTACTCTCAACACGGACCACAGACGGTGTACCAGCTGCCGTGTCGATACGTCGGGGTATCCCTTACCCTGGTCAGATGGCGGAAAGGTTGAAAGAAATTTTCTAATATACGGTAAACTAGTTGAAAGTACGGGAAAGGCAAGGAGGAAAGGTTATACAAGTGAAATTGTATCTGCGCACTGGAAGCTGTGTATGTGTGTGTGTGTGTTTTACTCACCGTGATGATGATAGATGGACCATAGGACCGGTGTACCTGGGCCTCCACTAGACGCTGGAAAGTGGCATCCTTCTCGACTACTAGGATGTATCTGGCGTCGGATACCACTCCCGTCATCCCCTCCACGCTCTCAGGGACAAGCATACCTGCTTCCAATGACACAAATTATTATTATTATTATTAGGAATCAATCATACTAGTAACCAGACGCGTGGCAGTGTAATAGGGTGACACACTAGCGTAATAAGCAATTGTCAACAGCACACACAAACCCATATGAATGAGAAAGCAACTGAGTACTCTATTTGGGGCTGAAAGTGAAGCCGTCTTCTGTTTTTATTGTATACAAGTGGAGGTCCCGGGAGGTTTTCCCTATGTATTTCTTGTCAAAAATTCCATACAGAATGACATCTGCAATGACGTCGTTTAGTATGTGGTTGGTGGACCTCATGAGGTTCTTGATGTTGCTGTAAGGTTCTAATGATGAAAATTTTGGTAGTTGCAAGAATAAATAATTCCTTGCCGAACGTGACCCAAAAACATGGTAAACGACCAGGGATTTCCTCATTCAGAATGAAAGTATATATAATAGGGGAAGACATAATGGGAGCAGACAAAATGGAAGTAAACGAAGACGTAATGTGCGTCAACAATGGGAGTAGACATAGCAGAAATAGATGTAGACGTAATGTTAGAAGACATACTGGAAATAAACACAGACGTAACGTGCAGAAACAATGGGAGTAGATATAGTGGAAATAGACGTAGATGCAATGAAAGCAGACATAACGGAAGTAGAAACGAAAGAAATTAGACATGGACACATACCGTTCTGTGCCTGGCTGACATTGACGATGGTACCGTCGCAGGTAGTGTAAGTGAGGGCTCCAGCAACGAGGCCCTTACCAGTGATAGTCAGGTGGAGACCACTACGAGGAACACCCAGCATCCTGACCAGGTCTTCGGCTGAACGATCCAGCCCTGCCTGAGTACCATACAACCACACACACTGGTAGTACACGTCCCTGAGAAAGCAAGGGGAGCACACACTCACAGGTTCCAAACCAAGCTTTCACGGGGATCATCGGCCCCGCGGCCCGGTTTAAGACCAGGCCACCTAAATGGAAAAGCAAATATATGAACTAATTAGGAA
>NC_091295.1:51727992-51755492 GCF_038502225.1 Cherax quadricarinatus
TAGGCTCTCGCCTCCACCTCCACTGCCGTCACTACGGAAAGAATCATTGAATTCGTATGAAGCTCTTAATATCGTAGAGGATTATACGGCGCTTGGGGAAATGAGGGTAATTAGATTTGATCCCACCTTGTAAGAACGTCCATACAAAGTGAGGGAGTTCGTGCAGTGATAAAAAATGACGCATTGTGTTATGCAGGTAAACACACACACACAGAGGCGAGGCCAGGAGCCATGAATCGATCCCTGCAACCACAATTAGGTGAGTACACACACACCTTGTCAATACTGAGAACTGACAAGGTGGATAGGGACAGGATGTTTCAGAGATGGGACACAGCAACAAGGTCACAACTGGAAGTTGAAAACAGAAATGAATCACAGGGATGTTAGGAAGTATTTCTTCAGTTACAGAGTTGTCAGGAAGTGGAACAATCTGGAGTGACGTAGTGGAGGCAGGATCCACACATAGTTTTAAGAAAAGATACGATAAAGCTCATAGGGCAGGGAGAGATATGACCTAGTAGGGAAGAGGCGGGGGCCAGGAACTGTGAATCGACCCCTACAACCACAAATAGGCGAGACCACACACACATTCATACATATACTAATAGGGAGGTACCATTTCTAGTACATACTGATACTCACAGCCTTAGTAACCATGTAACAAGCAGGAACATCTTGTACCAGGAAACACGCTCCTCCATTAACGTATCTGAGAGCTACATGCATGATTAGTGTCTCATGAGAGAGAGAGAGAGAGAGAGAGAGAGAGAGAGAGAGAGAGAGAGAGAGAGAGAGAGAGAGAGAGAGAGAGAGAGAGAGAGAGAGAGAGAGAGAATGAATGAATACGGGGGAGGGGAGAGATGTGACTAACATGATCTCGGTTGAGTGTCAGCAGGTACAACAGTTTCTGGTGTATTGACATGGTTGCCGTGTCAACACTATTTATGTCTGGTGCCTAACCTCCCACCTAATCATCCAGCGTCCCATTCGCTTGCCACTTGGCTGTAGAAGAATACACATAGGTTCGATTCTACTCTCTCTCGCTTTCCACTCTCCCCATTATTGATTCATGGAATAAATGATGTAAGGTCTGATCGATGGGGAGGGCATCTCCGACTATTAGGATCAAGAACCCTTCACTAGCATCAAGGCCTCCCTTTTCCACTGAGGGACTGACCACCACCTACTAAGGCTGACGGACTGATCACGTCAAAATTATTACATTCGACTGTATTTGGCTGAAGATGCATATTATGCAGGGGAAACAATTCAGCAACTGATACCCAATAGAGGCAAATGTTTCTTATTCATAATTCCCATTTACCTCCAGTTGAGTTTCCACCTCTCTATATACACACCCATTTCCACACCTGTACTCCCCCGAAAAAGAAATCCTATCCATCAACCCTAAAACGGCAGAAACTGTAGGAAACCCTATATAATAATACCCCGTCAAGTGGAAAATTAGGCAAAACGCTCCACAAGACGTCTTCTACCTGCATTTGGGATATGGGTCCCAAAACCCCCACCCCCATCCTCCAAACGAGACCTACCTCCCTACCTACGTTTCGGGCGTGGAACTCTCAGGACTGGAGGCTCCCCTACACTGATGCTGGCCACAACGTCTGCCACCACACGCTCACACGCTGCCAACATCACTCTGTAATAACCATCAATACTAATCACCAAACTGGAGCGTTAAACCTGGGAAGGCAGAATGATGGGGGGAGGGGGGAGAAAGTTAATTAGGTATGATTCCATGAAGGGGAGGGTAACTCCACTTTCTCAGATCATGAGCAGTGAAGTCTTTATAAGGGCTTCTATAATAAACAAAATGAATGCATTTAATCATACAATTAGCGTATTTAATAATAATAATAATAATAATAATAATAATAATAATAATAATTATGTATATATATAAATATATTTATATATATATATATATATATATATATATATATATATATATATATATATATATATATATATATATATATACACACACACACACACACACACACACACACACACACACACACACACACACACACACGCAATAAGATCACAGTAAACAGGTGATATCAGAATATCCAAAACAACCACTGCGAAAGGATAGTGAAATTCCAAGCGCGATCGTGACTTCTTACATTATCAAGGAATTATCATAGTTCCTTGGTAATGTGAGAAGTCACGAAAGCGCTTTGAATTTCACTATCCTTTCACAGTGGTTGTTTTGTGTATATATATATATATATATATATATATATATATATATATATATATATATATATATATATATATATATATATATATATATATATATATTATGTCGTGCCGAATATGTAAAACTGGTCAATTAGTAAGAACTCATTTAAAATTAAGTCCTTTCTAAAATTTTCTCTTATACGTTTAAATATATATTTTTTTCATTGATGTTAATGAAAAAATTTTTAATTTTGCACCAAAAGAATCTTAGAAAACTTACCTAACCTTCTTATAACAAGAACAATTTATTTTAGCCTAACCCTACTATATATATTTTAGATTTGTTTACAATAATTTAATACTAAGCAAACACAGTGAAATATATTTTTTTACGTTAGGTTCAGTATGATTTTGGCGAAATTATTGCAAACACAAATTTTCGCTTGTCCTATATGGCAAGATGAGCGTTGCTATTTAAGCCAAGATCGCAAGTTCTGCCTATTCGGCACGACATATATATATATATATATATATATATATATATATATATATATATATATATATATATATATATATATATATATATATATATATATATATATATATAATTTTTTTTATTATCACACTGGCCGATTCCCACCAAAGCAGGGTGGCCAGAAAAAGAAAAACTTTCACCATCATTCACTCCATCACTGTCTTGCCAGAGGGGTGCTTTACACTACAGTTTTTAAACTGCAACATTAACACCCCTCCTTCAGAGTGCAGGCACTGTACTTCCCATCTCCAGGACTCAAGTCCGGCCTGCCGGTTTCCCTGAACCCCTTCATAAATGTTACTTTGCTCACACTCCAACAGCACGTGAAGTATTAAAAACCATTTGTCTCCATTCACTCCTATCAAACACGCTCACGCATGCCTGCTGGAAGTCCAAGCCCCTCGCACACAAAACCTCCTTTACCCCCTCCCTCCAACCTTTCCTAGGCCGACCCCTACCCCGCCTTCCTTCCACTACAGACTGATACACTCTTGAAGTTACTACGAATTCTCTGCACTATATTCACACCACACATTCCCCTCAGACATGACATCTCCACTGCCTCCAGCCTTCTCCTCGCTGCAACATTCATCACCCATGCTTCACACCCATATAAGAGCGTTGGTAAAACTATACTCTCATACACTCCCCTCTTTGCCTCCAAGGACAAAGTTCTTTGTCTCCACAGACTCCTAAGTGCACCATTCACCCTTTTCCCCTCATCAATTCTATGATTCACCTCATCTTTGATAGACCCATCCGCTGACAAAACCAGTCCCAAATATCTGAATACATTCACCTCCTCCATACTCTCTCCCTCCAATCTGATATCCAATCTTTCATCACCTAATCTTTTTGTTATCCTCATAACCTTACTCTTTCCTGTATTCACTTTTAATTTTCTTCTTTTGCACACCCTACCAAATTCATCCACCAATCTCTGCAACTTCTCTTCAGAATCTCCCAAGAGCACAGTGTCATCAGCAAAGAGCAACTGTGACAACTCCCACTTTATGTGTGATTCTTTATCTTTTAACTCCACGCCTCTTGCCAAGACCCTCGCATTTACTTCTCTTACAACCCCATCTATAAATATATTAAACAACCACGGTGACATCACACATCCTTGTCTAAGGCCTACTTTTACTGGGAAATAATTTCCCTCTTTCCTACACACTCTAACTTGAGCCTTACTATCCTGGTAAAAACTCTTCACTGCTTTCAGTAACCTACCTCCTACACCATACACCTGCAACATTTGCCACATTGCTTCCCTATCCACCCTGTCATACGCCTTTTCCAAATCCATAAATGCCACAAAGACCTCTTTAGCCTTATCTAAATACTGTTCACTTATATGTTTCACTGTAAACACCTGGTCCACACACCCCCTACCTTTCCTAAAGCCTCCTTGTTCATCTGCTATCCTATTCTCCGTCTTACTCTTAATTCTTTCAATAATAACTCTACCATACACTTTACCAGGTATACTCAACAGACTTATCCCCCTATAATTTTTGCACTCTCTTTTGTCCCCTTTGCCTTTATACAAAGGAACTATGCATGCTCTCTGCCAATCCCTAGGTACCTTACCCTCTTCCATACATTTATTAAATAATTTCACCAACCACTCCAAAACTATATCCGCACCTGCCTTTAACATTTCTATCTTTATCCCATCAATCCCGGCTGCCTTACCCCCTTTCATTTTACCTACTGCCTCACGAACTTCCCCCACACTCACAACTGGCTCTTCCTCACTCCTACAAGATGTTATTCCTCCTTGCCCTATACATGAAATCACAGCTTCCCTATCTTCATCAACATTTAACAATTCCTCAACACGTCAACCGTGGTAAAATACAATAATTTTCATGCCCATATTCGTAAGTGATCAAACACACTCTCCCTGCCTCTCCTTTTTATTTCCTTCCCATTTATCTGCTGTCGATCCCTCCCTTCTTCCCTCTTTCCCAACCCAGCCAAAAAAATAAACTTATCTTTTGGTGTTCACTGGTGCTGGGTGCTGATGAGGATATTATACAGGTTACATCAAGAGGGATAAAGAGGGAGGGAAAGAGCAGAGGCAGAATGAGGTTACACCAATAGGGAGGGAGGAAGCAGAGGGGAAAATTGGGTTATGGTCATAGAAATAGAATAGAGAGAAAATGAGCTTACATCCACAAGGAGTGAGAATGAGGCTATGGTCATGGGGAGGGACGGAGGACAAGGTTATGGTCACAAGGAGAGAGGGAGAACGAGGCTATGATCACAAAAAGAGGGAGAGGTTATGAGCATAGGGAGGGAGAATGAGGCTATGGGCACAGAAATGACAATATCTACGTTCTCTGCATATGTAATTAATGTTAACACCTTGATGTTGTTTCTAGCTCTAAGATTATTTGTATGGTACCCGCCCCCTCAAGGAAGGTTTCTTGATGTTGGTGAGGGGCTCTTGATTTAGGGAATTGGATCTGTGCTCCAGTTCCCCGAATTAAGCCTGAATGCCTTCCACATCCCCCCCAGGCGCTGTATAATCCTCCGGGTTTAGCGCTTCCTCCTTGATTATGATAATAATAATGGCACCCGCTAAGAAAGTTTTTCTTCGCACTTTTCCCTACTCACCTTTGACTTTTCACTATTTTTGTTATTAGCTTTGAGCAATGTTTCTTAATTGGTTTCTTTTCCATCGCCATGATAATAAATAAATGTTTGATATTACTCCCTTGATAACTTATATTTCTTCAATTCACAGTACCACAATCTTAATAATGAGTTATCTTGTTTACCGAAAGAATCTTGGCAAATTTTTATTTCTTTAATCCGTAGTACTTTCATCCCTTTGTAACACCCCGATCCTTCCATCTTTCATCAATTCAAAGGCAGATACAATTCAGCAACGACCAACCCCTCGACTGAACTATTTAAAGCCTAACAAACTAAATTTCTGTATTCGTGAGTTCTATCACACTAATTCCCAGCCTCGTGAACCCTATCATAATCATTCTTAAACCTGGGTTAGGGTCTATCTCTAACACTCCCTCATCAAAATCGTTTCACTTTTTAGTTACCAAAAAGTACTTCTTGATTCCTAACTTTCACTGTCTCCGATCGCGCTGTCGATTCCTCTTGAGTACTGTACGTTATAATCCTTCAGCATTCTGCTGAAGAGCCTTCACTGTAAGCCAACACTGTGATGACGAACGCATCACTAACAGGGTTTTTCCAGCATTCACTCGTCAAAATAATAAGAGTATATTTTCGTAAAGTAAAAAAACAAAGTAATTTATAGTAACGTAAAGCGCATTTTATATAACGAACATCAGAGAAAGTAAGACTGAAAAGAAGAATGTGGTCTGCAATCAGCCAGGCTAGCGGGCAACCCCATCAATAACCAGACGGGCCTCTACGCGAAAAAAAAATTATGTTTATCTCGTTAACTAATTCCTTTGAAGTGCGCCTAACTCGATTCAATCAAAGTTGCCGTATCCTAACTCGATTGGACACCGTTAACAATATCGAGTGCGGTGTTAGGATGGGAGACCCTCCCCTCTCGTGGCCTATATGGTATAAAGCCACGAAACAAAAAGTTATTAAGTTTCCTTCTGTGCTGAGCTTTATCAAGCCATAAAGTTTTGCTCTGCACCAGGTGTCTTTCATTTCTACTAGTCTGATATACCTACTCTCCAACTCTGCTGACCTGATATACTAAACTGTTGATATAAAATCAAGCGAATGTCACCCCCACCTCTACTCAACCCCTCGTCACTTCCGGATTTCCTCTTTCCTGATATTTCCCCCTTTAATATTTCACTAGATTTTTGGCACTTGCAGTATGAAGTGTTGAACTAAAACATCAGTGACCAAGGTTTCCCTCTTCTTAACTGGGGCAAATGTGTGTGATATGCAAATAAACAAAGGAATTACGATAACATACTACCAAGGGGAGACTAATATTACTATTCATGCATTGAGCAAATGCTAACCTTAAATAAAAATTCCATGTAAAATAGGATTAGTTGATTGCACAATCGTTAATCTGGTAGGCTTAAAACTTATCGACTGCATGACTGTTATTAAAGCTTCATTTCACTTGTACGTCGTCATTGTTCAAGAATACTTAATATCTAATACAGTTGTTAAAGTAACCTGTGTATTTACGTTGAGATACACTCGGGCACATATACCGTGAAGATTCTTTTTTATAATTATGTAAACACGTTTTGGATAATTAATCTTTGTTGACAGTCGATTGTTTCTTACTATGTTAATTAAGGAGAGAACCCTGTATGTAAAGCAGAGGATCAAGGGTAAGACATCATGAGGGAGAAGTGTCATAATTTTATCTTATTAGTCAACAGTATAATATACAATAATTTTTGTGACAAGAAATGTGAAGGATAGTGTTGTCGGTAGCCTTAGTGTTGAGGCTATAATCGGGCATAAATACAGAGCTCATTGGAGTTTAGTACAAAACCTATAGCCAGTAGCTTAGTACATAACCTATGACACAGAGCTTGTTGGTAGGAAGCACAAAATCAGTGTTCAGACATCGTTACCGGCATAGTTGATAGACTCTGTAACAGTTTCAATGATAAAACTATAATCTGGTCACAGACCGGGCCTCGGCGGGCGTTGACCTCCGAAACCCTCTCCAGGTATTCTCTCGTGTATGCTTACAATTTGAACGATGAATATGAAAGAAAAATGTACAATTAATCAAATAGTCTCGCTTATACTTTAACAGATTTCATCACTGCCTGCACATACAACGTGCATCCTAATTTTTCTTCCAACTACTTCACTAAATCCACAATAAGTGGTTTGCTTCTACGTAGGTTTGCACCAAATAATACCCATAACAGCACCTTCCATTTAGGACGATTCAGTGTACGTTCCATTTAGGTAGTGTCACTGTTCGTTTCCATTGAAGGCGTCAGGGATGCTTGAACGAATATAAAGCCGTATAAATTATCTCTCTTAAATTCTGGGGACTTTCCAACTGTGTTTGCATTGCACTAATAGGCTATCCAAGATACAAATGGGACTGTACCTTGACATGGAAAATTGCATGTAATTGGGGGAATCCTCACTCCTGCAGTAACAACACATTCACATGTCTCATTGGGAGAGGAAGTGCAAACATTTCTTTTCTAAGTTCGACTTCTCTCTTTTTGACTATTTACATTTAAATATTTGCATACGATTGTACAGTAGATGTGCATGTACACAAGGATTAAATGACACTCAAAACGATACTGTCAAATACTCTGCTTTTTTTTTTTTTTTTTTTTTTTTTACACTGAACACATTCTACGTATGTTGTCATTTCAAGGTAGAGTATTATTATACTTACGGGGAAACAGTAAACCCATAAAAAAGAAGCGCTAAATCTACTAGGGTCATAAGAGCATCAAGAGCCATTCATAGGCATCAAGGTACTTCTCTTGAAGAGTTCACTGCGTATGAAAGAAATTCTATTTCACGTAAATGTGTCGACTGATCCATTAGCTAAACATTTCGAAAAATGTTTTTTAAAACGATTGACTTTTAAAACTCGTGCCAGAGGAGGTTGCAAACTAAAATTATTCCCAATAATAATTTTGCCAGTTTATATTCATTATAGATCATGCCTAACTCCATAAAAATGAGTCTACACATTACGAAATATATTTAAAAAATAACAGAATTTAAGTCGTATTGTTAGTATTAGTTACATTAGAGTACGTAAAATTTACGAAGGATAAGTTAGGTTTTTAAGATATATTTAATACAACTTTACATTATTTTATTATATTTAAAATAAGCGCTAAACATGCATGGGGCTTACCTCTCCACCTCTTTAAAAATCCTGGTTATGATGGTGACCATCAGAGTAGCTTAATATATAGACGTACTAGTTCATTTTAGGGAACCAACTATTTTTGACCTTTGTGTTCATGTAAATAACTGTTTGAATGACCCAGGATTATTATCAAAAGAAGCGCTAAACCCACTAGGGTTTAGGTCGAATGAACCAGAAGCTATTAAGGCGTAGAATGTTATAATCACGGGGAAGTTCTAAACCAGTAGGGGTCATACAGTGCCTGGTGAATGGGTGGCAGTCCGGTTTCATCCGAGGAACTGGAGAACAGCTCCATTTTTTCCTATATCAAGAGCCCTTCGCCAGCATTAAGGTGCCCCGCTGAAAGGGTTCAATAACGGTATTTAGTGGAGCGCTAAACCCGTTGGGGCCATACAGCGTCTGTTGTATGGCCTTCAGGTTTGACCCAGGGAAGGGCAGGTTAATTTCCTTGCATCAAGAGCCCTTTAGGAACTTCAAGGCGCCTTCAGAGAGGCGTGAAGAACGCAGAACACAAACGCAGTGATTCCCCCCGTCATTTAAAATAAATAATATACCTGGCACTAATTACCTGCTAACATCATCTTTGTCAGTCATCGCCACGTCTCCTCCATCACGACCTTCGCTGTCATGGAGAGTCATTACCCTCAATTTCTCAATTTCCCACCAGAAGTCTTCACTCACGGCCATGTTTGTCAACACTGCCGCCGCCATCACCTCAGACTCTCGTTTTCTCTTCAGTCATACACGAAATTTTTTTTTATTTTACTAAATCGGTTTTATAGATGTAATTATCATATGCATAATTAGGTATCATGTTCTTTGGAAAAATTGAAGCACTTACAACTATTACAGGAGTTTCAGTATGTGAAAATCGTTAAAACTGGCTAATCTTCCTGTGAATATAATTTTAATATATATGAAGGGAAACTTTTGTAATTGAAAATTATTTATTTTTAACTCTGTAATATAAATACATTTTTAGATCTAATATATACTGCATAAAAATAATTACTACAAGTATTGCTGTTTTTTATTACTTCTATAATTTAATCTAATTTGTTTTAAAGAATATATGTGAGTACCGGCGAATAAAAAAAAAATATGTATATGTATATAGTAAGTGTACGTCATTATTTTTAGGAATATTGTATAGATATTGTACAGTAATTATTATTATAGAGATTCAAATAATTATGCATTACATGTCAGGTGATATATGATCTAAAGCTCGTGATATTTTAAGGTCTAATGCAAAGTTCTATATTCCATAATAACGATGAGAATTAATTCCTTATTTGTTTTGACTCATTGCAAGCAGGTTAAAATTAAGATGTAGAGAAATACTGGTTTGGCAACAGAGTTGCAGATGAGTGGAACAAACTCCCGAGTACCGTCAATGAGATTAGACCTGCTTAATGTGGGCCAGTAGGCTTCCTGCAGTGTTCCTTAGTTCTTAGATGTTCTTAATGACCCTCAGATTGGTTGTTAAAAATAAAACAACCAACGAACGATGCCTTTAAATGAGGTATTGGTAACTGCGACGTTTTGTCTATCATTTTGTCTGATACATTTTTTCCAGCCCATTCCTTTCATCACATACAGGTCACTGAACTTCTTGAAAGAAAATAACAAGTTTGACTTGAAGGCCAATACAAACTTCTCCCAGCACAATAGATATTTAGGTAGTATTTTGTTCGTCGGAAAACGAAACAAGTGTTTCTTAACACAAGTGAAGAAAAGGAAGAATATTAAATCCTGGATAACACAGCAAAGCCAATCATTGTGGTTTATTTCCTAGAATGCAGTGATATTAACTAACACTGCTCACCAAAGCTACAGGAAAGGACAAAGCTCGTCTCCTAGCGGTGAAGGCACCACACTCAGATTTCCTTCTAGCTGTTCCCAGTTCCTTCCTTCGCCTAGCCGCCCCCATCCTCACCGAACATAGATATATTTGCGGCAGGGCGACGGCTGATCAATTCGGCCTTCATGAGCTTGTGTGTCACACATCAGAAGGGAAGTATACCAGACATTAGGAGGTCCAGGACATCATAAAGAGAAGCCTCGCCACAGCCCGTTGCCCAGCCCAACGGAACCCCAAGTGCAGAGGTCTGACGAAAGTCAAAAGAGTCCTGATGGAGCCACTATGCTACCCTGGAAAGATGGAAAGCAGATTACCTGGGACTACACTTGTGCCGCCACATTGGCAGACACCTACTTCCCATACTCCGTAGCTGAAGGGGGTGGAGCTGCCAGCCACAGGGAGACCCAGAAGACTAGCCAATGTGAAGGCCTTCCCTCTTGCTATAACTTCATCCCAATAGGGTCGTAGACCCTTGGAGCATGGGGCAAGTGTGCTCTAAAGTTACTCAAAGAGCTGGGTAAGAAACTCATCATAGAAACCAAGGACTACAGGGCGGCCAGCTTCATCTTTCAGAGACTAAGTGTTGCGATCCAGAGGGGAAATGCCTGCAGCATTCTGGGCACGCGGCCCACTGCCAGGGAGCTGGACGAAGTATTCGAGATGTAACTCTGACTTGTTATCTATGTTGTTTTATTCCCTATTGTATTTTTGTCAATATATATAAAATATAGGGGATGGTAGGAGAAAATAATTTTCAAACAGCTTCAGGGAGAACCTTGAGTTTTCCCTGAAGCAAGTTTATTCTTTTCTCTGAGGATGAGGATCCCCAGGACAGTTCTAGAGGTGGTACCTCCCTATATACATATATATATATATATATATATATATATATATATATATATATATATATATATATATATATATATATATATATATATATATATATAACAAACTTGCCTAGCGCTCGAAAATTTAACATTTAAAACGACACTAGCATGGTATTTCTCCCGTGTTAAATATTCCCCGGAGGTTGTATTCTCATTGTTCACCTACAAAGCTTGCAACACTAAACCTTTTATGTTGATTGCTGATTATTCCTCTCGGGAAATTTAACATACTACCGCGGTAAAAACCATTTAAATTGTTTTAATATATTTCTCGCTGTAGCCAATACTTTTCATCTGTACAGTGAATACAGTGAGAAATTTGTGAATTGAATTCGTTATAAAATATTTGTGCAGTGATCAATTTTTTTTTCAAGTCCTTTTTTAAGTCCTTTAAGTTGATATGTAAAATTCCAGTATATAAATCGGTTTTGAGTTGATGGAGCTTTAGTGAAATTGCCAGAGACACCAAGTCACTTCCAAAGGACATTTTTCACACAAGAACATTAGATAAGTGAAAACTCACTCGGTTCCTGTGAATGTGAGTTCATAACTACGTCCCTTAATCCTAAAGACTCTCTCTCTCTCTCTCTCTCTCTCTCTCTCTCTCTCTCTCTCTCTCTCTCTCTCTCTCTCTCTCTCTCTCTCTCTCTCTCTCTCTCTCTCTCCACCTTCTTCGTCTTCTCCTTCTTCGTCTCCTTCGACTACTTTGTCTTCTTCTTCTTCTTCTTCTTCTTCTTCTTCTTCTTCTTCTTCTTCTTCTTCTTCTTCTTCTTCTTCTCCTTCTTCTTCCTCTTCTTCTTATAATGAACATTCGAGCGTTTGGTATTAGATTTAATAAAATTATTTCTATCGTGAGAAATATTTGGACGACAGACGGAAGATAAATATATACGTACAACATTTCCCTCACACACACCACAACATATCGCATTTCGACAAGTTTCCCTCAAATAGGCTTCCCATTGGCAGATTTCGTGGGGGAATTATCATTGCCTGAAACGGACAATTCAATATCCTCAGCAGTGACTTCATAATTATATTAGTTCGTTGTAATATATGTTGACATTCATTGTCTGAATTCAATGTAATACAACTATCCTGGCTATTTATTACGGAATTAATGAAATGGTTCCTTTATATATTCGCTTATAACTTTGCCAGCACACGACCGGGGACATTATAAATGCTGCCGCCAAACCAAATTAACTTGATAAATATGAGACCGAGTCAGGACTGTTATTTCAAGTTGACTAAATGAAGTGAAGCTTAATTAAATTTGATAAGCAGCCATTAGCAAATCAAACCTGTTGACCTTTACAACCTCTGGTTCGTTGGTCTGGGATGTTAAAAAGCCTTTCAACTGCAGGGATTTGAAGATGACAGAAGCAGATATATGGAAACCTTCATTGTCGACGTTTCGCCCACCACACAGTAGGCTTTATTGAGTCACAAACGAGTGTGTACACATTTCACCTACACCCTTCCCATCCGTGTTCTCGTCACAATATTTAACTCCAGTGAGGGAATTAGGCTGGCTCACTATTTTCCAACCCTCTCCCCACACATGTTGTATGGATCATCCAAGTCTATATATTTTTTCCCTATTTTTTTCCAAGAGAGGAAGAATTTTTTTTTGCCTTTTAGGGGGAAAGAGGCGTGCATTAGTGGGTTTTGGCGAGAGTGGTATGCCTTATATGCAGCAGGAGAGTATTGTGCGTAGTGGGGCGTGCTTTAGCCGAGAAATGAAAATTAAAAAAAAAAAATCCTAAACAATTTTATTCTTTTTCTTCCCTCCCCCCTCACTTTTTTTTTGTCGCTGTTGGAAATGTTTATCTTGCGTTTATTTCTCATAGGGTTTAGAATTTCGATAAATTCAACGAGGACGAACGACATTACTGCTGTCGGAGATACGCACACACATCGCTATTTAACGAGTTAGTGCAATATTTGTGTTCCAGAACGGATTGCAATCCAATAATCAGCACATGCTTTTTGGGGTAAATGTAGTTCCTGGGGCGCCTTGGTGGTTTCGAACCTGACACAACTGTTGTTTTAGAGGAATGGAGCTGTCACCACACACCAATATCTGCGTCTCAGCTCTATGGCTAACGATCCGTGAAGTCGATCCCCTGAATTAATCGTCTTGCATCGCTCCTGTGAACCGTCACTGGATAAATTAACGCTTAATCTTTGCAGCTCTGGAGCGACGTCGCCAGCATGGTGGCCTTGAACTGTGTATATACACTCACACTAATGCGCTGATGCGTGTATATCTGTGTATGTACATTGGCTAATGCACTCAGCTGTGTATATACACTGACATTAATACACAGGCGTATATAAGCATTAAGTCAAATATGCTGAGGTGTGTTTGTCCGTGTATATACACCGACTTTAGTATACTGAGGTGTGTATGTGTACGTATACTGATAATAATGTACTGAGGTGTATGTGTATGGGTATATACAATGATTCTAACACCGAGATGTGTTAGAATCAGTACATATATACTGACACCACAGCCACAGGACAGTCACAGATAGATACAGTCGCAGGCCTACATCTACATTCACTAACACACTGTGTATATGCACTAGCACACTGAGGTATATACCTACACGTATACAGTAGACTAATACACTAGTATGTATTGCATACACTAACACAATGAGACTTATGTCTGCAGAAAACACTGAGATTTTTCTTTTATCACTACTTTCGGGATTAATTATTTTACGTGTTTGAGTAGAGATGACCTTGAGCGGGACTTGAAGTTAGTTTCTTGGCGTGGGATCTTAAAGTAGGGGTTAACAGGGTGTGATTTCTGGGAGGGGAAAATGAATTGAGGGAGAGATGAAGAGAGAGAGGCGGAATCTGCGATAGGATAAACATCCATGTCGGCGCCATGCTGGGCAAGCCTCGCATCTTGCACTGGGTACATCACCACCAATTCATTTTAGCTGTTGTTCCATGTTCTTTATTTGCTCGTGTTCGTGTTCTAGTCGGGAACAACGGAATTAGTCCGTTGTTTCCGTATCAATAATGAGGGAAATAATGCAAACAACGAACTTTAGTCCTTTGTTTGCGCAATCTCCCGTTAATGTTGCAGTCACGGCCAAACAATCTCGCCGTTACCAGCCACTATTCCACTCCTACTAGACGGGTAAATCGAGAGGTTTTCTGCAGCTCCTCTCGTAAACTTTAGTGTTTACCCTCGTAAAATGCTCATGTACACGCTTTTCATGCTTTCGATGCTTTATGATCACTTATAATTTTGCTTGACTGATGCAAAGGTACCCTAGACTAAAGCTCTCTTAGGAATATTTACCATGATTTGTCGTATTTCGACTTATTATGAATTTAAATAAACATTATTATTATTATTATTATTATTATTATTATTATTATTATTATTATTAGTAGTAGTAGTAGTAGTAGTAGTAGTAGTAGTAGTAGTAGTAGTAGTAGTACTTAAGTGAACAGAGAGTTCGGCTCTCAAATGAAAGGTCCTGGGTTCGATGCATGGGCATTTCTCCTTACATCCGCTGTCACTGTCCGCCTAGAAGTAAACTGGGTACTTGTGTGTCAGCACAGCTGTGGGCCAGACTCCCGTGTCAGCACACCTGTGGGCCAGACTCCCTTGTCAGCACACCTGTGGGCCAGACTCCCGTGTCAGCACACCTGTGGGCCAGACTCCCGTGTCAGCACACCTGTGGGCCAGACTCCCGTGTCAGCACACCTGTGGGCCAGACTCCCTTGTCAGCACACCTGTGGGCCAGACTCCCGTGTCAGCACACCTGTGGGCCAGACTCCCGTGTCAGCACACCTGTGGGCCAGACTCCCGTGTCAGCACACCTGTGGGCCAGACTCCCTTGTCAGCACACCTGTGGGCCAGACTCCCGTGTCAGCACACCTGTGATAGACTTTAAGATGCAGAGAGAAAATTTAGGTGCCAATTTCGCTGGTTTTGAAATGACTGTAAAAGTGGAGACTTAGGAAAACACATCAAGTGAAGTTCAGACAGAAGAAAGTTAAGAGATACTTAAAAGATTTTCTTAGAATAATTAAGAAAAATTTAACAGACATTAAAATGTACATAAGAGATAAGGAAGTGGCAAACTGAAACTGAGATATACTAGATAATAGGGGAATAATAATAATAATAATAATAATAATAATAATAATAATAATAATAATAATTATTGTTATTATTATTATTATTATTATTATTATTATTAATTTTATTATTATTATTTATTTATTATTTATTATTAAAGATTAGCCGGTATTCTCCCGGCCCGGGCCTTTTCCAAGTGGTGGCCCGGCCTTGGCTCCCTCTTTAGGGAGTGTCTGAGACCTAAGTCTCCCATGGGAGGAGGCACAAGTACCTCCTCATCTTTGGGACCAACTGTCCCCAGGCCTAGCCACAAGCTAGGCCTCTCTGGTCTGCCATCCCCGCCCCAAGGGGGCAAATAGGAATGACAGTCTTATGAGCTAAAGGCTCGGGCTCAGGCACCTACCCTACCCTAGAAGGGTTAGGCATGGTGTCGATTTTTTATTATTATTATTATTATTATTATTATTATTAATTTCATTATTATTAATATTATTATTAATGTTATTATTATTATTATTATTATTATTATTATTATTATTATTATTAATTTCATTATTATTATTATTAATTTTATTATTATTATTATTATTATTATTAACTTTATTATTATTATTATTATTATTATTATTATTATTATTATTAACAAGGAAGTGCTAAGTTCGTCTGGATTTAGCACTTGAGGAAAAGAGGTTCAATCAAAGGGTAAGGACAGCTCCAAATTTTAAGGGATCAAGAGCCCTTAACCAGCATCTAGATTTAAAGAAGAAAATAGTGCATTCAGAGTTCAGTGCAAAAGAAAAATCTGGAATTTATTGAAGACATTGCGATGACTTATACTTGGGTTGAGAGTCTTCTGTTTCACTGTGACTATATACGTATTTTTCACTTTGTTTAACTGGAATTTTGTTGTAAACCTCTCGGGGGGACATTTTTATTTTTGTTTTCATTACAAAATTTAAAGAAGAAATACCGAAATATGAAGGAAAAAATAAAAATTAATTTAAGCGCCTATGTTGGTTCCAGCAAAGGCGTTTTCTGTTATATTTGCTTGGACAACCTCTTTTCTGCAACACTGCAAGCTCCTGAAGATGTGTTGATTGCAACACGAAAGGCCTAGAGCTATCATTCACCCCCCCCGTGGTAACTGTTTTGCATCTTGTATTTCTTGTTCTCGATTTTTGCACTATATATATATATATATATATATATATATATATATATATATATATATATATATATATATATATATATATATATATATATATATATATATTTTTCAATAAGTCGGCCGTCTCCCACCGAGGCAGGGTGACCCAAAAAAAAAGAAAGAAAATCCCCAAAAAGAAAATACTTTCATCATCATTCAACACTTTCACCACACTCACACATTATCACTGCTTTTGCAGAGGTGCTCAGAATACAACAGTTTAGAAGCATATACGTATAGAGATACACAACATATCCCTCTAAACTGCCAATATCCCAAACCACTCCTTTAAAGTGCAGGCATTGTACTTCCCATTTCCAGGACTCAAGTCCGACTATATGAAAATAACCGGTTTCCCTGAATCCCTTCACTAAATATTACCCTGCTCACACTCCAACAGATCGTCAGGTCCCAAGTATCATTCGTCTCCATTCACTCCTATCTAACACGCTCATGCACGCTTGCTGGAAGTCCAAGCCCCTCGCCCACAAAACCTCCTTTACCCCCTCTTTCCAACCCTTTCGAGGACGACCCCTACCTCTCTTTCCTTCCCCTATAGATTTATATGCTTTCCATGTCATTCTACTTTGATCCATTCTCTCTAAATGACCAAACCACCTCAACAACCCCTCTTCTGCCCTCTGACTAATGCTTTTATTAACTCCACACCTTCTCCTAATTTCCACACTCCGAATTTTCTGCATAATATTTACACCACACATTGCCCTTAGACAGGACATCTCCACTGCCTCCAACGTCTCCTCGCTGCTGCATTTACCACCCAAGCTTCACATCCATATAAGAGTGTTGGTACTACTATACTTTCATACATTCCCTTCTTTGCCTCCATAGATAACGTTTTTTGACTCCACATATACCTCAACGCACCACTCACCTTTTTTCCCTCATCAATTCTATGATTAACCTCATCCTTCATAAATCCATCCGCCGACACGTCAACTCCCAAGTATCTGAAAACATTCACTTCTTCCATACTCCTCCTCCCCAATTTGATATCCAATTTTTCTTTATCTAAATCATTTGATACCCTCATCACCTTACTCTTTTCTATGTTCACTTACAACTTTCTACCTTTACACACATTCTCAAACTCATCCACTAACCTTTGCAATTTTTCTTTAGAATCTCCCATAAGCACAGTATCATCAGCAAAAAGTAACTGTGTCAATTCCCATTTTGAATTTGATTCCCCATAATTTAATCCCACCCCTCTCCCGAACACCCTAGCATTTACTTCTTTTACAACCCCATCTATAAATATATTAAACAACCATGGTGACATTACACATCCCTGTCTAAGACCTACTTTTACCGGGAAGTATTCTCCCTCTCTTCTACACACCCTAACCTGAGCCTCACTATCCTCATAAAAGCTCTTTACAGCATTTAGTAACTTACCACCTATTCCATATACTTGCAACATCTGCCACATTGCTCCTCTATCCACTCTATCATATGCCTTTTCTAAATCCATAAATGCAATAAAAACTTCCCTACCTTTATCTAAATACTGTTCACATATATGCTTCAATGTAAACACTTGATCTACACATCCCCTACCCACTCTGAAACCTCCTTGCTCGTCCGCAATTCTACATTCTGTCTTACCTCTAATTCTTTCAATTATAACCCTACCGTATACTTTTCCTGGTATACTCAGTAAACTTATTCCTCTATAATTTTTACAATCTCTTTTGTCCCCTTTCCCTTTATATAAAGGGACTATACATGCTCTCCGCCAATCCCTAGGTACCTTCCCCTCTTTCATACATTTATTAAACAAAAGTACCAACCACTCCAACACTATATCCCCCCCTGCTTTTAACATTTCTGTCATGATCCCATCAGTTCCAGCTGCTTTACCCCCTTTCATTCTACGTAATGCCTCACGTACCTCCTCCACACTTACATTCTGCTCTTCTTCACTCCTAAAAGATGGTATACCTCCCTGGCCAGTGCATGAAATTACCGCCTCCCTTTCTTCCTTAACATTTAAAAGTTCCTCAAAATATTCTCGCCATCTACCTAATACCTCCCTCTCCCCATCTACTAACTCCCCTACTCTGTTTTTAACTGACAAATCCATACTTTCCCTAGGCTTTCTTAACTTGTTTAACTCACTCCAAATTTTTTTCTTATTTTCATTCAAATTTCTTGGCAGTGCCTCTCCCACTCTTTCATCTGCTCTCCTTTTGCACTCTCTCACCACTCTCTTCACCTTTCTTTTACTCTCCATATACTCTACTCTTCTTATAACACTTCTGCTTTGTAAAAACCTCTCATAAGCTAACTTTTTCTCTTTTATCACACCCTTTACTTCATCATTCCACCAATCACTCCTCTTTCCTCCTGCCCCCACCCTCCTATAACCACAAACTTCTGCCCCACATTCTAATACTGCATTTTTAAAACTAGTCCAACCCTCTTCAACCCCCCCACTACTCATCTTTGCACTAGCCCACCTTTCTGCCAATAGTCGCTTATATCTCGCCCGAACTTCCTCCTCCCTTAGTTTATACACTTTCACCTCCCTCTTACTTGTTGTTGCCACCTTCCTCTTTTCCCATCTACCTCTTACTCTAACTGTAGCTACAACTAAATAATGATCCGATATATCAGTTGCCCCTCTATAAACATGTACATCCTGGAGCCTACCCATCAACCTTTTATCCACCAATACATAATCTAACAAACTACTTTCATTACGTGCTACATCATACCTTGTATATTTATTTATCCTCTTTTTCATAAAATATGTATTACTTATTACCAAATTTCTTTCTACACATAGCTCAATTAAAGGCTCCCCATTTACATTTACCCCTGGCACCCCAAAATTACCTACTACTCCCTCCATAACATTTTTACCCACTTTAGCATTGAAATCCCCAACCACCATTACTCTCACACTTGATTCAAAACTCCCCACGCATTCACTCAACATTTCCCAGAATCTCTCTCTCTCCTCTACACTTCTCTCTTCTCCAGGTGCATACACGCTTACTATAACCCACTTTTCACATCCAATCTTTATTTTACTCCACATAATCCTTGAATTTATACATTTGTAGTCCCTCTTTTCCTGCCATAGCTTATCCTTCAACATTATTGCTACTCCTTCTTTAGCTCTAACTCTATTTGAAACCCCTGACCTAATCCCATTTATTCCTCTCCATTGAAACTCTCCCACCCCCTTCAGCTTTGTTTCACTTAAAGCCAGGACATCCAGTTTCTTCTCATTCATAACATCCACAATCATCTCTTTCTTATCATTTGCACAACATCCACGCACATTCAGACTTCCCACTTTGACAATTTTCTTCTTCTTATTCTTTTTAGTAATCTTTACAGGAAAAGGGGTTACTTGCTTGCTGCATACTTGGCTCACGTCCAGCCTCGGAGGAGCTGGAGGAAATTCATGATCTTTGATACATTGTGCCATTGTATTCATGTTTATGTTTTTTTCTGTAAATGTATTTTGTTTATTAATAAATGTTCACATAGAATAAAAAATATATAGGGGGTGGTAGGAGAAGAAAATATTCAAACAGCTCCGGGGAGAACCTTGAGTTTTCCCTGAGGTACGTTTATTGTCTTCTCTGAGGATGAGGGTCCCCATTCCAGCTATAGAGGTGGTACTATATATATATATATATATATATATATATATATATATATATATATATATATATATATATATATATATATATATATATATATATATATATATATATAAAGATATATGTGTGTGTGTATATGTGTGTGTATTCAATACATAAAGGAAGCGGCCTCAGAATAATTTCGAGTGCAATTAGTCTTCCTAATGACTTCTAAACTAATTATTCCAACAGAGATAATTAATGATAGTATGTAATAAATCTTTAGCTTCCTCCTGCACCAAGACGATTGTTTTACAGATTTTTTTTGTAAAACACCTGCTCCCAATGTAGGCTGTAAATATTTACACATTTTTTACATTGAACTGAAATTGGAAATTGCTCCGGATTATTTGGATTAGTCGAGTCAGCTTTCCCTGAGGACTGCCAACTCCCTCTCCTTTTATTCTTTCCTTCATCCCTCCCATTTTCCCTATCTTCCTTCCCTCCTTCTCCTTCCCCTTCCCTCCTTCCTAAATCCCTCTCTGTCCTTGACTCATTCCTATACAATACACCATAGTTCCTAATCTAGATAGAAGTAGATAATTCTCAGCAGATAGCCTGGACGTGGACTTTCTAAAGTCCTCTGCTATCTGTCTTTCACATGTGATTCCTTCCCTCCCTAATCGAGCTTCATTTACCAAAAGTAATCTGATAACAAATGTCACATTTCCGATATCATCAATGTTAGTGGAATAATTATCCTGATGATCTGAGTTGTGGATTTAATCGCCCAATCTACCCAAAAATTAATATGTTCCCCGGGCTGTGTGTATGTGGCAAGTATGATGTTATATACACACTGATATTTGTGCTCTTGAAGGCGCGTCTGAAGATATCTCAGTGTCTCCGAACGCATACAGGATGGATAGTGCCAGTAACGCATGCGTAGTAAACTGCAAGCAACGCATGCGTCATCCATTGCAGGCTGCGCTCCCACTTAAAGAACTGAGGAATCGTATAACTGTTTCGGAAGGACAAAAGTAAAACTTGGATCCCAGATGCAGCCACCAACAATTCATCTTAAGGAGACCACTGATGAACTTGCTGGGTTGACCCAACACTCGCATTATCCAAGATTCTTATATAAATAATGTTACCTAACCCTTACCGCCGTGATGTTACTTCTTACCTCACCTCCCTGACCTTTCCTCTTACCTCACCCATGAACTTTTCCCTTTACCCCACCTATGACCTCTGTCGAGTTTGACTTCAGGGTGGATTATGGCACTATACCGAGAAGACGTCGCTTCACCAGGACTTTATTAATGTGGCTTAACTTGTATTGTGTTACTATACTTATATACTGTCGGTATATTCTTCCTTGACGTCAGGGTGCTCGTTTGTCCTATATGACGGTGTTTGTGTTTTTTTTCTGTGTACTTGATATAAAGCATAGCAGTAATAAAGACTTCCTGCATAGAGTATTTTTTCTCCTGTTATGTGTTTACTCCTTCATTACCACTATTAGGGTAATTAAAAAAGAGGATCAGTCACGATATGTATCCAAAGTGGTTCTCCTCTTCCTAGCTTCGTCTTCTAGTTCCCTTTTCTTCTTCAGCTCCTCCCTTTATATCCTAGCTTCTCCTTCCAACTCTTCCTGCCAGTACTTTCTCCCTGCTCCTTTTCTTGTTCTCCTCCTCCTATATTTCCTAGCTTCTCCTTCCACCTGTTACCCTTCTCATAATAATGGTAGACAGTACCAGCAAGTTGATGAATAACTGTTGTACTTGCTTCTCATTCATCTACTCCTGTTCTTCCCAGCTTCTCCTTTTCCATGTGCTTCTCCTTTTCCCCTCAGCTCCTCTTTCTCTCAGATTCTTCTCCCAGCTCTTACTCTAGGTCCCATGTTCTTTCTAGCTTCTATTCTTCCTCTTAATTTCTCCTCACACCACTTCTTCCTCTCACTTCCTCTACCCAGATGGTCCTCCTCTCTTAACGTCTCCCAACTTCTTAGTTCTCTTTTAAAATGAAGTTTGTGGATCGAGAACTTGTTGGTAACCAAGCAAGTCTTTCCGAGTTTACTTAGAAAATCTTCACTTGTGCTCCTTCCAGTCTTCCCTATTATCGTTTTACTTTTCCCCTCTTCACAAGAACATAAAAATGAAGGGACACTGCAGTAGACCAACAGGCCCATGCTAGGCAGGTCAAACACACCCACGGACACCCGCTCATGTACCAGTCAACCTGTATTTACACCTGCCCAAAATTCTTGCCTCAAAGACGCTACCTGAGAGTTTTTCACTCATATATAACTTCCCCCTTCCCTACCCTCTTCCTAGTTCTCCCTCCTTTCCTATTCCTCCTTCCACTCTTCCCTCTTCCTTCCTCTCTTTTCCCTATTATCCCTTCTCCTTCCTTTTCCCCGTCTTCCCTCCAGGTCCCTCTCTCCCACTGTTACCATCCTAACACCGTCCCTACCTCTTCCCTATTGCCCCTTCTCTCTTTGCTCCTTTACCCCTCACTCCTTCCCTATGTTACTCCCTTTCCTTCTTGCCCCTCTCCTGCCCCACATACAAGTTTGGTTAGACATCAGAAGTAGCGAGCATTACGTTCAACTTTTTCTCTATACTTTTTAAGAGAGTGAGAGAAGGCTCTTTCTTTCACCCTCAGTGTTTCCAATAATTGATGGTGATTTATTGGCCTTGGTGAGCAACTTTAGGTCGTTCATCATCACGCTGTGGAGTGGAGGAGGTAGTTGTGGACGGGGGGAGGTTGTGGGGGAGATAGTGGTGGACGGGGAGGTGATGGGGGAGACGGTTGTGGACGGGGGGAGGTTATGGGGGAGACGGTTGTGGGCTGGGGGAGGTTATGGGGAGATGGTTGTGGACGGGGCGGGGAGGGTGTGGGGGAGATAGTTGTGGAGGGAGTCATTGCGGAGGTAGTTGTGGTATAGGGGTCCTTGTGGACGCGGGGGAGAGTGCACAAAAAAGTAGCCATTACGGTCATTAATGTAATGGGTTTGATAGTCTGAGCTTTTTTTTTATTTCTATCCATTACAAGTTTCTGGTTAGTTAATGGGGTTTAATTTAAAGCCTATCAACCCCACTAAGCCAGCACGTAACCTCACCACAAGATCACTTTAATCCCTAAAATAGAGATTAAATACTCTATCATAAACTCTGAGAGAAATACTTTCCTTGGACTATAGATTAAGTGAGGCTTGTCAGGAAAAAAAGAAAAGTGTTTCCTGACCGGGGTCTTAGTTGACCCACCGTTGGAGCTTTTGGTCATCTGACCAAGGCTTTAAAATTATGGTCATAATTATAACTATTTCATTTTTACATCTTGATTAGCTGGTACTCTCCCAGGCCGGGTGTTTTCCAGGTGGTGACCCGGCCTTGGCTCCCTCTCTTAGGAGCGACAGACCTATGTCTGCCATGGGAGAAGGTACAAGTACCTCCTCATCTTCTGGGACCAAGTGTCCCCAGGCCTACCCCCATTCCCCGCCCTCACGGGGCTCGTAGGGAGAAACTAGGCCTCTGGTCTGCCATCTTCCCCGCCCCATGGGGGCTAGTGGGAATAATGTCTGTTTTCTTCTTGATTCCCCGGTACTCTCCCGGTCCGGGTCTTCTCCAGATGGTGACCGAGCCTTGGCTCCCTGTCCAGAGTGTCTGAGACCTATGTCTGCCACGGGAGGAGGGACAAGTGCAATTAATTAGATAACTTCAATTGTTTTTCTAATGTTACTTATTTTAGTTGTCTCATGAAAATCATATTTTTAAAAAATTTTCAGCGTCATCTCGATCATCCCTTACTGCGTTCGTGAGCGCGTGCGTGCATGCTATCGTGTGTTCCAGCACGCGCATGTTATTACCCCACAGACATTCCCTGGCGTGAAATAAGACAAGCAGTCAGCCATAAACCGCAAAAGACATAAGACCAGTCGATGACACGCTCATATCACCCTCAAAAATAACATATATCCTGCATGCTATATATATATATATATATATATATATATATATATATATATATATATATATATATATAACTCGCCTTACGGCAGGATCGAACTGGTGACCCAGATATTCCAAGTGTATACCGTGTATATATATATATATATATATATATATATATATATATATATATATATATATATATATATATATATATATATATGCGATAAGATCACAGTAAACAGGTGATTTTAAAATATGCAAAACAACCACTGTGAAAGAGTAATGAAATTCCAAGCGCTTTCGTGGCTACTCACATTGTCAAGGAACTATGAAAGTAATACATCGAAGGAAGGCAATTAAAGGGCTTAGACCACACCTCACAGTCAACTCCCACAACAAAGAAACACCTGACGCGGGACAATACCGGACTCATAAGAAAACAGGAACACTGCAGTAGGTCCGCTGGTCGAACTAGACAGGTCCTCACGACTTCCCACTAACAAATTATTCTACCCAAGAAATAAGGTTTATTATTTGTCCAATGTATTATTAAACTCTAACCAAATTTTATTAATTATAAATGAATCTAATTTATACAAACCTAAGGAAATATTCATATTATTTTCAAAACTGCTTTTTATGAAACAAGATTCAATTATATTCCTGTCAACCATGGACATGCTTGATACAACTTTCTCAACTTTTTGAAAATCAATTGGATGGTTAAAATCTCTCACCTGAATAAATAGAGCATTGGAATCTTGTCCAGTTCTAATATTATATTTATGTTGTTTTAATCTAAGTTCGAGACTTTTACCAGTTTGACCGTAATAAACTTTATCGCAAATTTTACAAGGAATCTTATAGACACATCCGTCAGCATTTTGGGGGGAATTCTTTATCAAAAGTTTTTTTACTGTATCAAGATTTTTAAATACAACTTTAATATTAAAAGTCTTAAGAAGAGAAGGCATATCAACCAAGCCTTCCTTTGATGTATTACTTTCATAGTTCCTTGACTATGTGAGTAGTCACGAAAGCGCTTGGAATTTCATTACTCTTTCACAGTGGTTGTTTTGCATATATATATATATATATATATATATATATATATATATATATATATATATATATATATATATATATATATATATATATATATATATATATATATATTTGTCATGTTTCCTAACAAAACTTGCCTAACTTTATGTCGTGAATGGATTGTTTACTTCAGATTCATGCTGCTGTTGTTATTTAAGTTATCAATAACAGTAATAACTGCCAACTAACTGCTTGACGAGGCACTTTCTACACGTTGAAATTTTCTCACTGTTAGCAGCAGTGGCTGTTTACGATAATTTGCATAATTCCCATTAAAAACAAATACCGTTACAAGGGTAATCAAAATAAATGGTCAGAGAAGTTGCTAGTGTTTATATTTATGTATATTAATATTATAGTCATTATTGTTATTGGCTACAAAGATGTGTATTTACGCGCATTCTTGTTTATATATATTTGGCCGCATTGATTACATTGTTGGTGTAATTATTATAATTATTATTATTATTATTATTATTATTATTATTATTATTATTATTATTATTATTATTATTATTATTATAATGTGTTTGTGTGTATACTCACCTCTCTGTGGTTGCTGGGGTCGAGTCAAAGCTCCTGATCCGGTGTGTGCGTGCGTGAGTGCCCGAGCTAGGTAATACTAGGCGAGTTTCTGTATAAAATCAAATAAAATATTTTGATCCACTGTATATGTAATTCCACAAGGGTTTAGCGCTTCCCTTCTAAGCAAGATAAACTCGTTTGTTTTCGTTGCAAGAGAGAGACTATAACAGGCAAATGACGCTAGCAATTTTTCCCCTAGAAAATAATTTTTTCTGATACACGAATTTTTTTTTTTCTGCGCTCTGTTGAATCATGTAACTGATAGGCTGCAGGAAGAGTTTCACCCACTCACCCATACTCGCCCACCCAGTCCTTTAAATTCGCTCTCGCCTTCCAAATCCACCAACACCCTTCAAATCCATCCCCGCCCTCTACATCCATCCCCCGCCCTCCAAATTCAGCTCCACCCCTCCCTTGAAACTCACCTCCACCCTCCAAACCCATCCCGTCCCTGCAAATTCGCCCCGCCCTACAATTTCACCCCGCATTACAAATCCACCCTCGCCCTACATATCCACCCCGTCCTACAAATCCACCCCATACACCACCTGCCTCTCATACAGTACCTCTCACAATTCCCCCACCACCTGTCCGACCACACTGTGTCTCGTATACTTGTACGCTGGGGAAATTCCCTCACGCTCCACACATTGTTTTGGTGGGTAGTGGTAAGAGATTTTTTTTTTTTTTTGGGTGGCGGGGAGAGATTTCGTGTTTTTGGTGGGTAGTGGGGAGATTTTGTGTTTTTAGTGGGTGGTGGGGAGAGATTTTGTATCATGGTTTTGGTGAGTAGTGGGGAGAGATTGTAATTTTGTGATTTTAATGGGTAGTGGGTAGAAATTTTTGTCTGTTTTCGACGCCCACTAGTCGCCCAAGTATCTCTTCCTAACACACACGGAGAAAGAATCAACAGGAAAAAATCATGGGGGGAGGGAAGATAACTGAAGGAAAAAAAGATTGAATGAGAGAGATACAGTATACATATACGTTCCTCGCAAGAAAGTTACTCATTTCTTCCTTATTTCGCTTTACGAGGCTATGAGAAAAGCACAGGTGGCAGTCCACTTGGCATGCGGCCTCTGACCTTACGCTTAACAACGTACATCACTCTGTGTAGCCTACATAGTGTAAAAACACATCGATCTATGTAGCCTAAACACATTGTGAAGACAGGAATGTGTATGAAATTCATGTTTTCCGATACACAACGCTTTATGTAACCTAGACATATTGTGAAGATATATTAATATGTATTACCTTCCTGTCCAATAGTACACACCGTTCTATGTAGCTTAGAGACATTAAAAAGACAGAAATATATATTAAATTCATGGTTAACAATACATATCACATGTTCTTATGTTCTTAAGGCTTTTGATAGAGTACCGCAACAGAGACTGTTAAAGAAAGTAGCAGCTCATGGCATTAGGGAAAAAGATATGACATTATGAAGGCAAGAATGTATATTAACTTTGTGTTTAGAAAGCTTGCGCTCACTGAACCCTGCAATTTCATTATTAAAGAATATCACTTCGTATTTCGGCCTGTTTATCTTCGGGATACGTT
>NC_091295.1:51757992-51805492 GCF_038502225.1 Cherax quadricarinatus
GGGAAGCGGCAGCTGCAATACCGTTACAATGATACCCCATCAGTCAGCAGCAGCGAGTCTGACAGCTCGTCAGCAGTCAGTGGGGGGGGGGTGTTGTCCCACAATTATCGACACACTCATATCTGGCATGTCTTCCATCCCTCCTCCTACCCCTGGCATGCCTACTATTCATACTACTACCTCTCCCATACCCCACCATTCTCTATCCCATGTGGAGGGATATCTTGATGCCTGTGAAAAACTCTGTTCGGTGAGTTAAAGCTACCATCCCTTTTCTTGGATGTCCGTGAAATTCAGTTCGTTTTGGTGTAATGTCTACTATGTATTTATTCTCATATGTAAAGCAGTTTTGGTGCGTGTGGGCATTGAGAGCGTTAGTACGTGTACACACGCCTGGTTACCCCGTGATGACCTGGGCACGCTCCAGCCTGGCGAACCTACCTGCTCCTGCATTTGCACCTGCATGTACGCGCGGTAGGATGTACAGTTGATGAAATAAGACATTAATTTGGAAAATTAATGTTTATTTGAAAAATACACAGCAATGATATGACAGATTATTGATTTAATATGAGATATGACTTCCCTTTGCTTTTATAAGCATTGCTACACATTTTGGCACAGAATCGACCAATGGTAAACACATTTTGTCAAGTTCTTCGTCGCGGTACCAGGTCTTAATAACGGCAATAATTAGCTTCTCCACAGTTGAACAGTCCTGTTTTGCGATCCTGTGTTTAGTTATTGCTAGTAGATTCTCAATTGAGTTGACGTCAGGAGAGTTTCTAGGCCAATTTAGAATGCTTAGTCCACTAACTTCGAAGAACGTCAGCATTTTTCTGGAAGTGTGGCATGGAGCAAGATCCTGCTGGGAAATGCCTTCTCCATCAGGAAAGTCTGTATCCACATTGGGAAGCAAATGAGTTGCTAGTATTTTCTTTGTATTTGTTACTGTTCATCATTCCCTCAACGATAACAAACCGTCCAGGGCCTTTAACAGTAAAACTACCCCAAAAACATTTTTAGGCGCTTGTTAAATGTGTCCATTCCGAAAAGGTTCACCTTTGCTTTGTGTCACTACCACTGACCTGTACTTATGTACTTCAAAATACGTCTCATCTGAAAATATCCTTTTTTTCCATTCCTCTTTTGTCCAGCCCTTATGATGGAGAGCCCACCGCAGTCGTTTTTTTCTTCATAACAGCAGTCCATGATTGTTTCTATACTGGCTTTCTGGCAGTTCTGCCAACTTCTAGGAATCTTCGTCGAACAGTTGAAGAATCAACATTTACGCCAGCTGAAGCCAAATCTCTTTGTATATCTTCGCTGGTTTTCTTGAGATCCTTCACGCTGAGGTCAGTGGTCACCTGCGGTCATACCTGCCTAAGCTCTTGGGAGTTAGCGTGGGCTGTTACCAATCACCATGGCTTGTTGTAGTGTTTTAGAATCTCAGGTTCAAGTGTTGAAGAAGGAGATTCTACATCTTCAGGAGAAAAATAGGAGGATGAAGCTTCGCATAGATGAGTTTGGGAGCGAGTGTGAGAAGGATTTAGCTGGTAAGGAGGATATGGTCACCAGCAGTGATAGTGGCAGCCGCTTTAAGTGGCAAGTGGTTCAAAGTTCAGGAAGAAGGAAGATGAGGAGAGTTCATAGAGAAGATGTGAAGGTAGAAAATCGATTCACTGTTCTCCAAGACGAGTGTACTTCAGTGGTTAGTGAGGTTGAAGGTACCACTGATTCCCCTGCTAATCAAGGTAAGAATATTTTAATAGTAGGCGATTCTCAGGTAAGATATATGGACCGTGCATTTTGTAACAGAGACAGAAATGTCAGACAGAGAGTGTGCCTTCCTGGAGCTGGTGTTGGTGACATAGTCAGCAGGTTGGATAATATTATGGCAGGTAATGGGAACAAGCCCATTATCTGAACAAGCCCATTATCTGAACAAGCCCATTATCTGTCTTAGTGCTGGGGGTAATGTCACTGGGAAAGGCAGGAGAGAGGAGCTGCTGGATAAGTACAGGTCAGCCATAGAAGTAGTTAGGTCTAAGGGAGGGATCCCAGTCATATGTAGCATCTTGCCTAGAAAGGGAGTGGGCAATGAATGGATGTCTAGGGCAATTGGTATAAATTGCTGGCTAGACAGGTACTGCAAGGAACTTGCAATCCCATTCATTGATAACTGGGACCTATTTTTTGGCAAACATAATATGTATGCAAGGAATGGGGTTCATCTCTCTGGGGATGGAGTGGTTGCATTAGCCAATTCAATTGAGAGGGTAATTGATGACTTGTCTAGGAATTTAAACTGATAGATTATAGTGGTATGGGTGTTTGTGGGAAACAATCAGGCTGCAGCATTAGGGTTAAAAACAGCAGTTATTACCGGGATACCTCAGGGATATGTTTAAATGACAATATTCAAAATAAAGTTGCTAGTAATGGCAAATCAATTGATCAACAAACAAAGATAGTAGAGGGCAACGAGTGACTAGCTCCCTTAAGGTTTACTATACAAATAGTAGGAGTCTAAGAAATAAGAGAGATGAGCTAAGATTACTTGCAAGTGCAGGTAATATAGATATTATTGGTATAACAGAGACCTGGTTCAACCTGAAAGATAGAGAAATGCCTACTGAATGCAACATACAGGGTTATAAACTATTCCACACTGATAGGGTCAACAGGAAGGGTGGTGGAGTGGCGAGTTTTGTTAGAGAAAATTTAAATTGCTGTCTTAGACGTGATATAAGATTAGAAACATTGAACACAGAATCTGTTTGGCTACAGTTTCTCGAGGGACATGCCAAATTAATTTTGGGTGTGATTTATAGGCCCCCAAACGTTGATAGGGAGTGCAATAAGCTGTTATGGGACGAAATTCATAAGGCATCTAGATACGAAAATCTTGTGATAATGAGAGATATTAACTTCAGACGAATTGACTGGAACAATATGACAGGAAATCTTGAGTCTAGTGACTTTCTTTATACGGTTCAGGATTGCTTTTTAGAACAGGTTGTGACAGAACCAACTAGAGGAAACAATCTGCTTGATTTGGTTCTTGCCAACAAAGATTCACTAATTAATAATCTTGAGGTTAATGATGAGCTTGGGGAAAGTGATCACAAATCACTTAGTTTCAATATATCATGGAATTACCCAGATAACTGCAATCAAATCCCTGTCCCAGATTTTCGCTTGGCCGACTTCATGGGGCTGAAAAATTACCTGGATGGGTTAAATTGGGATGTCCTGACTGTGGGTCAGGTAGGTGATCTTGGTTGCCAATATGACGTTTTTCAGAGCTTAGTTCTAGCTGCCCAGACAACTTTTGTTCCGAGTAGGGAAATTAGATCTAACAAAAATGATCCCAAATGGATGAACAATAGATTAAAACATCTCATTGGTCAGAAGAGAGGCATATATAGGCGTATCAAAAGAAGGGATGGGCAGTTAAGAAATCAATATATTCAATTAAAGAGAGAAATAAAGAAAGGAATAAGAAAAGCAAAAAGGGATTATGAGGCGAAGGCCGCAAGGGATTCAAAGACTAACCCAAAAGGGTTCTTTCAGGTATACAGAAGTAAGATTAGAGACAAGATTGGCCCACTTAAGAGTAACTCTGGTCAGATCACTGACAGTGATAAGGATATGTGTGAAATTCTCAATACCTACTTCCTCTCAGTTTTCACCCAGGAAAATACTAGCGATATTCCTGAAATAATAGATTATGTAGAACAGGATAATAAACTATGTACGATTGCGGTAACTAGTGACATCGTCCTCAGACAAATAAAGAAACTAAAACCTGACAAATCCCCAGGCCCTGATGAACTGTTTGCAAGGGTGTTAAAGGAATGTAAAGAGGAACTTAGCATACCTTTGGCTAATCTTTTTAACATATCACTACAAACTGGCATAGTGCCTGATAAATGGAAAATGGCAAATATAATACCTATTTACAAGGCAGGTGACAGGTCCTTGGCTTCGAACTATTACCAATAAGCCTTACCTCCATAGTGGGAAAATTTATGGAATCAATAATTGCCGAAGAAATTCGTAGCCATCTTGATAGGCACAGATTGATTAATGAATCTCAACATGGTTTTACAAAGGGGCGTTCCTGTCTACCGAATTTACTAACTTTTTTCACTAAGGTGTTTGAGGAGGTAGATCATGGTAATGAATATGATATTGTGTATATGGACTTCAGTAAGACTTTCGATAGAGTTCCATACCAGAGGCTATTGAGGAAACTTAAGGCACACAGAATAGGAGGAGAAATTTTTTCCTGGATAGAGGCATGGCTGACAAATAGACAGCAGAGAATTTGCATAAATGGGGAGAAATCAGAATGGGGGCACGTCACAAGCGGTGTTCCTCAGGGGTCAGTGTTGGGCCCGTTGTTGTTCACAATTTACATAAACGACATAGATGAGGGAATAAATAGCGACATAAGCAAATTTGCTGATGACACCAAATTAGGCCATCCAATTCATTCTAATGAGGACACTACAGCACTCCAGGATGATTTGAATAGACTGATGCAATGGTCGGAGAAGTGGCAGATGCAGTTTAATATTGACAAATGCAAAGTTCTAAATGTTGGACACTTAAATAACCATGCCACATATAAACTAAATAATGTAGATCTTAATACTACTGATTGCGGAAAGGATTTAGGAGTTCTGGTTAGCAGTAATCTAAAACCAAGACAACAGTGCATTAGTGTTCGAAATAAAGCTAACAGAATTCTTGGCTTCATATCTAGAAGTATAAATAATAGAAGTCCTCAGGTTGTTCTTCAACTCTATATATCCTTGGTTAGGCCTCATTTAGATTATGTTGCACAGTTCTGGTCACCGTATTACAAAATGGATATAAATGCTCTGGAAAACGTACAGAAGAGGATGACAAAGATGATCCCAGGTGTCAGAAAGACTGAGGGCCCTGAATCTGCACTCTCTCGAAAGGCGTAGAATTAGGGGGGATATGATCGTGGTGTATAAATGGAAAACAGGAATAAATAAAGGGGATGTAAACAGCGTGCTGAATATTTCCAGCCAAGACAGGACTCGCAGCAATGGTTTCAAGTTGGAAAAATCCAGATTCAGGAATGATATAGGAAAGCACTGGTTGGGTAATAGACTTGTGGATGAGTGGAACAAACTCCCGAGTACAGTTATTCAAGCTAAAACGTTGTGTACTTTTAAAAATAGGTTAGATAAATACATGAGTGGGTGTGAGTTGGACCTGACTAGCTTGTGCTGCTGGGTCTGGTGCCGTGCTCCATCCTTGAGTGGAGGTGACCAGACTGGGTTGGTCATTGGGCTAATCCCGGGGGGTGGATCATTGGGCTAATCCGGGGGGAACATGGACCTGCTCTGCATGGGTCAGTAGGCCTGTTGCAGTGTTCCTTCTTTCTTATGTTCTTATGTTCTTATGATAGCCTTGGCATCGTAAGGATATTGTTTTGCGTTTTCTTCCACATTTTCCTCTACACAACATTCCACAATCATCAGTGTCATCAGCTGTCTTCGGAATCCGACCAACAGTTGACTTTACTAGGCTCAAATTTTCGGCGATCTGTCTGATACTCAAATCAGTATGTTTTCTAAGAGCTACAATACTTGAACGTTTCTCAGGTGTAACATCCAGTAGTAACTATGAACTGAAGGGGAGAATGTGGCGAAACTACATTCACTCACGTAGCACGCTTGCAGTGATGCAACATCTGTTGTACTACTGATGAGAGACAAAGGGTAATACCACAGCTGGATGGTTGCCAAGAGTCGGTAACAAACTCTTCTGAAGGGAACTCAAACTTCATTAAGCTATAGACTAAGACATATGAAATAATCACAAAATTTACTCCTATCCCAATTAATTTGCACACTAATATATACTATATATATATATATATATATATATATATATATATATATATATATATATATATATATATATATATATATATATATATATATATATATGTCGTGCCGAATAGGCAGAACTTGCGATCTTGGCTTAAATAGCAACGCTCATCTTGCCATAAAGGACAAGTGAAAATTTGTGTATGCAATAATTTCGCCAAAATCATTCTGAACCTAACGAAAAAAATATATTTCACTGTGTTTGTTTAATATTAAATTATTGTAAACAAATGTAAAATATATTTAGTTGGGTTAGGCTAAAATAAATTGTTCTTGTTATAATAAGGTTAGGTAAGTTTTCTAAGTTCCTTTTGGTGCAAAATTATAATTTTTTACATCAACATTAATGAAAAAAATATATCTTTAAACGTACAAGAGAAAATTTTAGAAAGGACTTAATTTTAAATGAGTTCTTGCTAATTGACCAGTTTTACATATTCGGCACGACATATATATATATATATATATATATATATATATATATATATATATATATATATATATATATAATTTGCAAATGGGCGATATTATTTGCAAACATTATCTCTCAGTCCACAGCAGGATTCGAACCTACATACACTGCATCACAGTACGCAGTGCTTAGCCACTCGGCTAGATCTGGCCGAGTGGCTTAAGTACTACGTACTTTGATGCATAGTATGTAGGTTCGAATCCTGCTGCGGACTGAGAGATAATGTTTGTAAATATCCCAGTATACATACACGTTTCAGTCCAAGTTGGACCGAAACGTCGTCCATAAGCTTCTTTCTCCTGTGTGCAGGTTTTATGTATATTGTCTTAATAACCCTCGTGTGTCGATAAGCTTTTAGTCCAATTAGCCGACCAACCTTGTCAGTAAATTCATTAAATTTGTCTATAATGGATTATGCCTCATGTAAACCTATTTGCAATAACTTTACTTAGTTGCATTGTTTCTCCTAACCTTCACACATGCAACGTGAATTGTTTCTGTTTTCATTTTGTGTATTGTGCTTCGTGTGATTTTTTTTTATATATATACTTATTACTTCTGTTGCGTATATGCGCTATGTCCGCAGAAATTCGTGTGTTTTTATACTAATTACCGTAATTAAAATAGCTGCATGCAGGATATACACACCGTGAGGTGTGTATATTCTGTTTTCAGTATATATGCTCTTAAAGACGTGCTTTAAGAACTACATTATTCTTAACTGGTGGTGAGCAGGTGACACGTTAGTTAGTTAGTTAAAGATTAGCCGGTATTCTCCCGGCCCGGACCTTTTCCAAGTGGTGGCCCGGCCTTGGCTCCCTCTTTAGGGAGTGTCTGAGACCTAAGTCTCCCATGGGAGGAGGCACAAGTACCTCCTCATCTTTGGGACCAACTGTCCCCAGGCCTAGCCACAAGCTAGGCCTCTCTGGTCTGCCATCCCCGCCCCAAGGGGGCAAATGGGAATGACAGTCTTATGAGCTAAAGGCTCGGGCTCAGGCACCTACCCTACCCTAGAAGGGTTAGGCATGGTATCGATGCAGGTGATACGCAGTCTTAATGACCCTAACTCCCACTAAACAACCAATTTATGTTGACACTAATTGGGTCTGGTCATATCACTGGTTTTGACACCAGTCTCAAGACAGTCGCTGACCAAAAAAAATAGTTGTATATTGCAACTTTTTCTTCGTTTTCTTAGTACGCTTTTGTCAGTAAATTATAATATTGTGTGTTATTTTTAATAGTGAGATTGTATGCATGCGGAGGGTCACACTGTCGGCTAAAGTTAACTATTTTATTAGATTTAAGCGAAAGTTTGTGGTTCCTCGGAGACGGTGGCGTTTCTTCTCTAGTTGTTGTTGAATGGTGTTGTTGGCAACTGTTGTTGTTGGCTATTGATGTTGGCTAGTGTTTTTGACTGTTGTTGGCTCTTTGCTTTTGGTGTTTCCGGCTGGTGTTGTTGTTGGCTTTTTGCTGTTAGTGTTGGCTGATGATGTTGTTGGGTGGTGCTGCTATTGTCTGTTGTTGCTAGCTGTTGTTGTTGGCTGTTTTCTGTTTCTGGCTGATGGTTTTGTTGGCTGTTTGCTAGTGATAGTGTTGGCTGATGTTGTTTTATGGTATTGTTATTGCCTGTTATTATTTACTGTTGTGGTTGGCTGTTGTTTGTTATAAATGTCTGTTATTGTTGTTATTATTTACTGTTGTGGTTGGCTGTTGTTTGTTACGAATGTCTGTTATTGTTGCCTGCCGTTGTTTGGGTTTGATTTTATTTTGTTGTTGTATGGTGGTGGTAAAACGGATACAGTCATGCAAGAATGTATTACTCCCTAAAATACAGACAAAATAAGCTCTCAGCGTATATACTGGGATGCAACCCAGTCACTAACAACCCTCTGTGGTCTAGTACCACAGTTAATTACACACATTTCTCTCTCTCTCTCTCTCTCTCTCTCTCTCTCTCTCTCTCTCTCTCTCTCTCTCTCTCTTACACAGGGTTTAACAAGGTTGGGTTAAGGATCTCTTGCTTTGTTGACAAGCTATTTACAGGTTAAAGATTCCTAACTTTATTGACAAGCTATGAGCTGTTACCTACATCAGCTCATTTGAAAGCATTTTTATTGTGATGCATACAAGTAGGTAACAGGATGAAGTTGGAGCCATCTGTGGGCCAGCATTTTCATCTGATCAACTGACTTTATCTCGTTGACATCATAATGCTGTACGAATGTGTTCCATATTCGAGTCATCCTGGGGATAAATGATCTCAGATGAAGTGATGTTCTGGAGAAGGGTACAGCCAGAGTGAAGTTGCTTTCTGCCCGTCTTGTGGTATAGAAGCTTCCTTCACGCTGTCCTCTCTCTTTCTCTCTCTCTCTCTCTCTCTCTCTCTCTCTCTCTCTCTCTCTCTCTCTCTCTCTCTCTCTCTCTCTCTCTCTCTCTCTCTCTCTCTCTCTCATAATAATAATAAACTTGGTGCACTTCTGCTACTAGCAGAACTTAAACTGAAATAATCTTGGATCCAATATTGACATCGATGAGCATTACTATTACCCCGGAGGCCACCTTAACCAGTGAACAGCCTCGTAGAGAAGATGAGGGAAGAAGAGAAGGAGAGATGAGGGAAGAAGGAGAGGGATGGATAGAGATAGGAAGGAGAGAGATTGAGCGTGTAAAGCAAGAGAGAAATAGATGAAAGAGATTACAGGAGGAGCTGGAGGAGAAAGATGGATGAAAGGAGAA
The DNA here is from genome assembly GCF_038502225.1 of Cherax quadricarinatus. NCBI lineage: Eukaryota > Metazoa > Arthropoda > Malacostraca > Decapoda > Parastacidae > Cherax > Cherax quadricarinatus. Next base: position 51,767,140 of record NC_091295.1, read on the forward strand.
AGGGAGAGAAGTGAGAGATGCATGAATAAAGAGGGATAAAATACTACGACCACAACCACCACTACGACTACACCAGGACTACAACCACCACTACGACTACACCAGGACTACAACCACCACTACGACTACACCAGGACTACAACCACTACTACGACTACACCAGGACTACAACCACCACTACGACTACACCAGGACTACAACCACCACTACGACTACACCAGGACTACAACCACCACTACGACTACACCAGGACTACAACCACTACTACGACTACAACCACCACTGCGACTACACTAGGACTAGAACCACCACTACGACTACAACCGCCACTACGACTACACCAGGACTACAACCACCACTACGACTACACCAGGACTACAACCACCACTGCGACTACACCAGGACTACAACCACCACTACGACTACACCACCAGCACTACAACCACCACTACGACTACACCAGGACTATAACCACCACTACGACTACACCAGGACTACAGCCACCACTACGACTACACCAGGACTACAACCACCACTACGACTACACCAGGACTACAACCACCACTACGACTACACCAGGACTACAACCACCACTACGACTACACAAGGACTACAATCACCACTACGACTACACCAGGACTACAACCACCACTACGACTACACCAGGACTATAACCACCACTACGACTACACCAGGACTACAACCACCACTACGGCTACACCAGGACTACAACCACCACTACGACCACAACCACCACTACGACTACACCAGGACTACAACCACCACTACGACTACACCAGGACTACAACCACCACTACGACTATACCAGGACTACAACCACCACTACGACTACACCAGGACTACAACCACCACTACGACTACACCAGGACTACAACCACCACTACGACTACACCAGGACTACAACCACAACTACGACTACACCAGGACTACAACCACCACTACGACTACACCACCAGGACTACAACCACCACTACGACTACACCAGGACTACTACCACCACTACGACTACACCAGGACTACAACCACCACTACGACTACACCACCAGGACTACAACCACCACTACGACTACACCACCAGGACTACAACCACCACCACGACTACACCAGGACTACAACCACCACTACGACTATACCAGGACTACAACCACCACTACGACTACACCAGGACTACAACCACCACTACGACTACACCAGGACTACAACCACCACTACGACTACACCACCAGGACTACAACCACAACTACGACTACACCAGGACTACAACCACCACTACGACTACACGACCAGGACTACAACCACCACTACGACTACACCACCAGGACTACAACCACCACTACGACTACACCAGGACTACTACCACCACTACGACTACACCAGGACTACAACCACCACTACGACTACACCACCAGGACTACAACCACCACTACGACTACTCCACAAGGACTACAACCACCACTACGACTACACCAGGACTACAACCACCACTACGACTACACAAGGACTACAACCACCACTACGACTACACCAGGACTACAACCACAACTACGACTACACCAGGACTACAACCACCACTACGACTACACCAGGACTATAACCGCCACTACGACTACAGCAGGACTACAGCCACCACTACGACTACACCAGGGCTACAACCACCACTACGACTACACCAGGACTACAACCACAACTACGACTACACCACCAGGACTACAACCACCACTACGACTACACCAGGACTACTACCACCACTACGACTACACCAGGACTACAACCACCACTACGACTACACCACCAGGACTACAACCACCACTACGACTACACCACCAGGACTACAACCACCACTACGACTACACCAGGACTACAACCACCACTACGACTACACCAGGACTACAACCACCACTACGACTACACCAGGACTACAACCACCACTACGACTACACCACCAGGACTACAACCACAACTACGACTACACCAGGACTACAACCACCACTACGACTACACCAGGACTATAACCGCCACTACGACTACAGCAGGACTACAGCCACCACTACGACTACACCAGGGCTACAACCACCACTACGACTGCACCAGGACTACAACCACAACTACGACTACACCAGGACTACAGCCACCACTACGACCACAACCACCACTACGACTACACCAGGACTGCAACCACCACTATGACTACACCAGGACTACAACCACCACTACGACTACACCAGGACTACAACCACATCTACGACTACACCAGGACTACAACCACCACTACGACTACACCAGGGCTACAACCACCACTACGACTACACCAGGACTATAACCACCACTACGACTACACCACCAGGACTACAACCACCACTACGACTACACCACCAGGACTACAACCACCACTACGGCTACACCAGGACTACAACCACCACTACGACTACACCAGGACTACAACCACCACTACGACTACACCACCAGGACTACAAACACCACTACGACTACACCACCAGGACTACAACCACCACTACGACTACACCAGGACTACAACCACCACTACGACTACACCAGGACTACAACCACCACTACGACTACACCAGGGCTACAACCACCACTACGACTACACCAGGACTATAACCACCACTACGACACCACCAGGACTACAACCACCACTACGACTACACCACCAGGACTACAACCACCACTACGGCTACACCAGGACTACAACCACCACTACGACTACACCAGGACTACAACCACCACTACGACTACACCACCAGGACTACAAACACCACTACGACTACACCAGGACTACAACCACCACTACGACTACACCAGGACTACAACCACAACTACGACTACATCAGGACTACAACCACCACTACGACCACAACCACCACTACGACTACACCAGGACTACAACCACCACTACGACTACACCAGGACTACTACCACCACTACGACTACACCAGGACTACAACCACCACTACGACTACACCAGGACTATAACCACCACTACGACTACACCAGGACTACAACCACCACTACGACTACACCAGGACTACAACCACCACTACGACTACACCAGGGCTACAACCACCACTACGACTACACCAGGACTACAACCACAACTACGACTACATCAGGACTACAACCACCACTACGACCACAACCACCACTACGACTACACCAGGACTACAACCACCACTACGACTACACCAGGACTACTACCACCACTACGACTACACCAGGACTACAACCACCACTACGACTACACCAGGACTATAACCACCACTACGACTACACCAGGACTACAACCACCACTACGACCACAACCACCACTACGACTACACCAGGACTACAACCACCACTACACCACCAGGACTACAACCACCACTACGACTACACCAGGACTATAACCACCACTACAACTACACCAGGACTACAACCACCACTACGACCACAACCACCACTACGACTACACTAGGACTATAACCACCACTACGACTACACCAGGACTACAACCACCACTACGACCACAACCACCACTACGACTACACCAGGACTACAACCACCACTACGACACCAGGACTACAACCACCACTACGACACCAGGACTACAACCACCACTACGACACCAGGACTACAACCACCACTACGACTATAAAAACGTACAACATTCTCTTTCGCTTGAGTCTACTTCCACTCGGTCATATAATATTATAACGAGTGAAAAACATAAAAACACACAGATTTGCACTTGACGCAGTTCTGCTAACGAGTCAGATTTTAGCGAGCGCAGAGAATATCACTGAAGCATTATGAAACTGAAGCAGCTCTGATTCACTTTGTTTCAGACGAATGGAGGACAGACTGGTTATATTTTCTTAGAGGCTTGTGTGAGTGTCGTTTGCGTCTTAAAATCCTGAAAATGAGACTGGTAATGAAGCTATTAGGTTGGGAATTGGTGGCTTGTTAGGTTGTGGACCTTCAGCACGGAGGGTCATTAAAGCTGCGCGTAGCCTTTTCACCACCAGAAAATATTAGTGTTATCCCTAAAATAGGGATTAACGTACTCGGCATGTAAACACTGAGAAAAATACGTTTCCTTGTGTGTAAACTGTGTTTATAAACATTTTGGCAATTAAGATACGTAACAAATATGACCGAGAAATCTTGTAGATCATCTCAGCAACTTCTCTGATGACACCCACTATTGTAACTAAAACGAACGTTAAAATTCTTCCAAACCGTTAAGTAAGCACTTAAAGTACTTACTTAACGGTACTATACCCGGAGTATACCTGGAGTATACCTGGAGAGGGTTTCGGGGGTCAACTCCCCCGCGGCTCGGTCTCAGACCAGGCCTCAAAAAATATGGAAATTTAAATTTTTATCATTATTTTATTAATATACACGAGATTTAACAATATTTGCATGGTTATTATTTAGTATCAAACTTAATCTTGCTAAAATTGACGTAAAATAATACAATTTTATCCTTCCTTTATTTACATTCTGTCATTATCGTTTAGTTTACTAAATACTATTTAACTATACTAAATAGAGCAAAAATGAAATAGGTCTAGGAGTGGTGTTGATGACTAGACCTGGTTGATCTTGACAACTAAGTCTGTGGAATATTCCGAGGATAGATGGTATCTCAGGGATAGATCGTCTAAATCAGGGACAGATCATTTATCTCAGGGACGGATCGTCTCTCGGCTCTTCTCCTTTATTCCTGCTTGGGGACTCGTAAATCTGTTTGTTTCATAACGTGGAGCCAAGGTTCATCTCTCTCTCTCTCTCTCTCTCTCTCTCTCTCTCTCTCTCTCTCTCTCTCTCTCTCTCACGCACCCAACACGCTACACCAACATTAAAGTTTCACAATAAGTCAAAGGTTAAAGACGAAAGTTTAAATATAAGTCATCCAACAGATCAGTCAGCTGGATGACGTTTGTGCGTGATTCTCTCTCTCTCTCTCTCTCTCTCTCTCTCTCTCTCTCTCTCTCTCTCTCTCTCTCTCTCTCTCTTTACACAGAGTCTTAGAAGGTTAGGTTAAGGATCCATAGCTTTACTTACAAGCTATTTGCAGGTTAAGGATTCCTAACTTTATTGACAAGCTAAGAGCTGTTACCTACATCAGCTCAGTGGAAAGCATTTTTATTGTTATGAGACATACAAGCTCTCTCTCTCTCTCTCTCTCTCTCTCTCTCTCTCTCTCTCTCTCTCTCTCTCTCTCTCTCTCTCTCTCTCTCTCTCTCTCTCTCTCTCTCTCTCTCTCTCTACGCAAAATGTCTTTCAACTTTGACACTGCTGTTTTCTTTTACACTTTCCCGCAGTTTTCGTGACAGGTACGACCTAAAACATACCACAGTTGTTTAAAAATCAGTGTTTAATTAGTTTGGCAAGACAAGTGCAATGATCTAATGAGTCTCAGAGTCAAACCTAGTTAATATAAATTATTGAAATAATTAGCGAAAGTAATTAAAATTCACTGATTTCGGTTTAAATATTGACATATTAGTTACCTTAGAGATCTGGTGTTGGCTCGGGAATGGGAGGCGCTCAGATTCGATACAAGGGAGGATAACTCCATTTCCTTGGATCAAGGGCCCTCACCAGCATCAAGGCAGCCGTTCCTTGAAGTGGCATATTCCAGGTTATGTAATACAAAATAATTCTATACCATTTCGAGATTAAAAGTGGAAAAATGGCGTCTACACACCCCATTAACAATGCTAACTTTCTTCTAGTGATGAAATCTTGAAGCCGATGAGGCTTTCCAAAATTATTGTACGGAATCAACTTTCTAACTTTCTTCTAAGTGACGGAAATTTGAAGCCGTCTATGAGAGGCATTTTAAAGGTATTGCACAGAAACCATTTTTGGAAATGGCCTATATGAGTATGAACAGAAGGCAGCTGCACCTGTCAGTGAATAAAAAAAATCCACTATGCTATTTCACATTTGAAACTGACAGATAATACGTATTATACACACTTTTCACTCTCCGCCCCTCAAGGGAGGTTCTTTGACGCTGGTGAGGGGCTCTTGATCTAGGGAATTGGATCTGTGTTTCAGTTCCCTGAATTGAGCCTGACTGCCTTCCATCCCCCCCCCCCCCCCCGACAGGCGCTGTATAATCCTACGGCTTTAGCGCTCCCCCATGATTATAATAATCACTCTCCGCACTCGCTTAATTAGGAATCATCTTTCTGTTGTAGTTTTTGTCTCCATCTGTTCTGATGTAATTATTGCTTTTAAAATTAACAAAATCTCAATTTTTTTTTGATAAAGGAAATATATATTTAAACGGTAGTAGCAGTGGTGGTAATAGTAATAGTATTACTATTAGTATTAATAATAAACGAGGTCTAACTTTGGTAATAATAGTGTGTTCAGAGTTGGCTTTATAACGTGGTTTTTATGTACGTGGGATGTGTAAGGCAGTGCATTAAGAGCATCAAATACGTGATGGATATATGGATGTGGAGTGGTGTTTGTGTGGGTTGTATGTGTTTGATGTTAGGTGCGATGTTGTGGTGGTGATGTGAGGGATGGTGTGAGTATAGTGTGGTGTGGTGTTTAGGTTGGTCTCATATGAGTGAAATGGTGTGATGGTTGGTGTATGGGTTGGATGGGGGTTGTGTGGGTTGGTGTCGATGTGTGGGCTGTTTCGCGATGCGTTGATGTTAACTGTTGAGCAAATTAGATATCTTTCGATCGAGAAAGGTATTCCCTTTTCCAATAAGCTCAGCCCCCTCTACTTCAGTAATCCGAGGAAGGTTTTCTCATTTCCCAAAAGCAAGAACTAAATCAAGCAAACCGTAAAATATGTATCCTCAAATATATGACGTTATTTTTTATGCCTTAATTCAAAAAGGTTTGTCATTCGCAAAAATGGCACGAGATACTATTATTTCTCTACTACGTTGCCCCCCTCAAGGAAGGTTCCTTGATGTTGGTGAGGGGCTCTTGATTTAGGGAATTGGATTTGTGCTCCAGTTCCCCGAATTAAGCCTGAATGCCTTCCACATCCCCCCCCCCCAGGCGCTGTATAATCCTCTGGGTTTAGCGCTTCCCCCTTGATTATAATAATAATAATCTACTACGTTGCCCTGAGCAGCAGCAACAACAAACTAAACACACAATTACTGTTCATGTACATTCAATTGCTTTTAGGAAAGGGTGTAGCAGTTGCTTGTCAAAAGAGGATTGTGATTAGCGAATTAACATCTGACATCGGGTCAAAAGTGTAAAATAAAGATTGGTACCTAACTCTGCTTAGCCTAGGGTTTTCTGGCTGATTCTTTTAGATATAACTTAACCACAATAAAACGTCTGGGGTTAAAGTGCTCTCTGTCAAATCCAGATTAAGCGCATCAGACAGCTAGGGCCTAGCATCCCGGCCATGTAAAAAAAAGCAATTGTTTAAGACACTCTTTACGGTAGGACAGTGTTCCCTCACTCGTGTTATGCTCTTACTGTAATTAAAATAAATGACTGCTCAAGGGTGATTCGAAATGTGTAGCTCAGATAAGAATTTGGATAAAGTGAGTTGACAGTTGCCTAGGCTAGACCGAAACGTCGTCATAGGATTCCTCTTCTAAGTGCAAGAATTTGGAGTGCTTACACGGGAATGAAACACTGCCTCAGTAAAACTTTGTTTTAAATACTTGTCTTGATGCACATACATGACGGGGTCATTGAGGCTTAATATGAAGAATTATACACTTGCAGCTTCTAATTTTTCATCTTGTCGGTGTTGTATATCATACATGTACAAGACTTCGTATCACCATCGCACCAGCACCAGTCGAGAGAACTTTCCTTTCTGTAAAACAGAAACTATAGTATACTTTGAAATTCTGCTTTTGGTGTATGTTTACTATCTAATATACACTTAAATATAATGTGTGAGCTAAACCACTCGAGATATATATATATATATATATATATATATATATATATATATATATATATATATATATATATATATATATATATATATATATATATATATATATATATATGTCGTGCCGAATATGTAAAACTGGTCAATTAGCAAGAACTCATTTAAAATTAAGTCATTTCTAAAATTTTCTCTTATAAGTCTAAAGATATATTTTTTTCATTAATGTTAATGTAAAAAATTTTAATTTTGCACCAAAAGAATCTTAGAAAACTTACCTAACCTTATTATAACAAGAGCAATTTATTTTAGCCTAACCCAACTAAATATATTTTAGATTTGTTTACAGTAATTTAATACTAAACAAACACAGTGAAAATTTTTTTTTTTTCGTTAGGTTCAGAATGATTTTCGCGACATTACTGCATACAAAAATTTTCACTTGTCCTATATGGCAAGATGAACGTTGCTACTTAAGCCAAGATCGCAAGTTCTGCCTATTCGACACGACATATATATATATATTCAATAAATTCAATTAAAGAGAGAAATGAAAGGAATAAGAAAAGCAAAAAGGGATTATGAGGCTAAGGTCGCAAGGGATTCAAATACTAACCCAAAAGGGTTCTTTCAGGTATACAGAAGTAAGATTAGGGATAAGATTGCCCCATTTAAGAGTAACTCTGGTCAGATCACTGACAGTGATAAGGATATGTGTGAAATTCTCAATACCTACTTCCTCTCAGTTTTCACCCAGGAAAATACCAGCAATATTCCTGAAATAATAGATTATGTAGAACAGGATAATAAACTATATGCGATTGCGGTAACTAGTGATATGGTCCTCAGACAAATAGAGAAACTAAAACTTAACAAATCCCCAGGTCCTGATGAACTGTTTGCAAGGGTGTTAAAGAAATGTAAAGAGGATCTTAGCATACCTTTGGCTAATATTTTTAACATATCACTACAAACTGGCATAGTGCCTGATAAGTGGAAAATGGCAAATGTAATACCTATTTACAAGGCAGGTGACAGGTCCTTGGCTTCGAACTATAGACCAATAAGCATTACCTCCACAGTGGGAAAATTTATGGAATCAATAATTGCCGAAGCAATTCGTAGCCATTGGTCATTGGGCTAATCCGGGGGGGGGGGACATGGACCTGCTCCACATGGGTCAGTAGGCCTGTTGCAGTGTTCCTTATTTCTTATATATATATATATATATATATATATATATATATATATATATATATATATATATATATATATATATATATATATATATATATATAGGCACCGACTAATGCCCACATTCTGAGAGAAACTGAGGTCTGTGACACACCCGCACTGCGCTACTCAGAAAACTTCCTCTGCTTCACTTGCTGCCTTGCAACATTACACAGCTCCTGATGATGCACTGAGAAGTGTAAAAGTACTTCAGCTAAATATTTCCACACCCGTGACTTATCTTGCATATATATATATATATATATAAACACTGATCTCTGGCTGAAGGAGACTCGAACCTACGAACCTTGGAACAAGGTACACAATGCTATACCAAACTCACTACACTGGACCAATACCTTGGAGTCCAGCTTGCGCTAGACTTTGATCCAAGGCAGCCAGCTTTCAGGGAGAAGGCTTACAGCTTTTCATCTTATCCTCTGCATGCATCAGCCTTACTAGAGATTTTAACAATGCAAGGCGCATCAGGTGTTGCTTTGTTGTGGGATATGATAGTGAGGTGTGTTCTAGACCCTTTGTATGCCTTCCTTTGATGCATTACTTTTATTGCTCCTTGATAATGTTAGTCACGAAAACGCTTGGAATTTCTCTATTCTTTCACAGTGTTTTTTTGCATATATATATATATATATATATATATATATATATATATATATATATATATATATATATATATATATATATATATATATATATATATGATGGGGTCCACCTCTGGTGCAAATTGTGTATATTACGACGATCTTAATAATCTTAAGAATTCTGACAATGGTTATAATCACAACCATGATTTATAAAGAGGTGGACCGGTAAGCTAGTGGAAGTCCTCGGTCAGATGACCAAAATCTCCAGCTGCGGGTCATCATATGACTCAGATCCACGTCAAGAAACACTTGTCCTGTTTTCTGACAAACCTTACCTAACCTAACGATCTTATAAGTTCCTGCACTCTTTATAAAGTTCAGTCACGTGACTGGAGCAACTGTGTCCGACATTTTGCCGGCCATAAAAGCCGTTTTAACTTATATAATTAGCATTTTTATTAATGAGCTGAGTTAGCTATATTGTTAATGTTTGAATTTATTTAAAATATAAACATGTGAACGCAATGTTTAATTAAGACTAATAAAATGTGAACAGAAATATCAACATTATCAGAATCGTAAATATAGCCAAATAAACAAATATTTAACGTCACAAATTTCACATAAATATTTTTTCAGGTTAACTATTTTCAGTATATATACCGAAAGGTGTATATACTGAAGGCGTATTTACTCATTGTATATACGCCTTTCGGCGTACATATACTGAAAAGTTATTTCTTTTTTAAGGCATTAAAGTATTCTTGACTGGTAGTGAGTGCAGTCTTAGTGACCCTTGTATAGTAATAGGTTTTAAACCCTATTTATCAGCAAAACGGGTGGGGTTAGAACTCGCGGTCAAAGAATCATAAAACTCCAGACCGACGCGTTAACCACTGGGCCAGCTGGCTACAATAAGATTCATCCAATTAGGTATATTTATACACCATACGAAGGTTAGCGTAGGTTAACCTTGAGTGAGGATCCAGGTTGATGGTGTCATTCTTTAAGACTGAGCAACATCTTCACACTTCAAGGTGGGGGATCAAGGATGAAGGTTTCACTCGAGTACCTCACTGTACATAGTTGTCTATACCATGGGGAGGTATGCTCGCTCGTAAACTGCGTTTACGAGTGAGCATACCTCGTATGAGTGAGCGTAACTCGTATGTAGTTGAAGCTGTTGGAGATTGAAATCTGCATGTTTCTCACTGAAAAGCCTTGACATGGAACGAAATAAACCAAGGATCGACCAGTGAAGTAGCATATGCTGACACAGTAAACCAGAAAACAACGAAGTAATATTTTCATAAAACACCAGCTCCATCTGCTACTGCCAAAGCCCTTCCACTGACAGATAAGGAGCGTCAGGAGCTTTACGTAATCCTGCATGCAAGTGAGAAAGAAGAGCAAGGGAAAAACAGAAGTGTAATTCACTTAATAACACCTGTCCATGTTGACGGGCATGTCCAACCAACTGTAAAGTTGAACTTTCCCTTTCCAGAATTTACAGAAAGTGAAATAGTCTTCAAGGAAGTCACTCTACAGAACAGGTTTATTTCCAATATATCTGACTAAATGAACATCAAAATGGTATACAATACCGACAGGTTGTTAGGTAAGACACATATGCAACAGTTAGACAACTTTATTCCGAAACGTTTCGCCTACACAGTAGGCTTCTTCAGTCGAAGAAGCCTACTGTGTAGGCGAAACGTTTCGGAATAAAGTTGTCTAACTGTTGCATATGTGTCTTACCTAACAACCTGTCGGTATTGTATACCATTTTGATGTTCATCTTGACAGACACTGCAACACATGGCATCTTGGTACAGAAAACACCTTGGACAAGCTTTTCAAGTGAGAAGTGTTGGATCTGAGAGGGACATGACCTTTCAGTGGTTACATTCTCACTACTACTACTACTACTACTACTACTCTGCACCTCTCCTTCCGACAGTATTTAAGTCTCCGCACTGTCGCTTGATCTTCAGATAGTTCCTGACTATGGAACTGAACTTCTCCAGGCCGAGGGACTGACAACCTCAAATTCTACGACTACAAGGGTGATGGACTGATTACATCGTCTTCACATCTCTACTGTTCCTGCCTATTTTCTGTATTCGACTGAAGAAGCCTACTGTGTAGGCGAAACGTTTCGGAATAAAGTTGTCTAACTGTTGCATATGTGTCTTACCTAACATATCTGACTAAACTTTAATCCGTAATACAAGAAAAAAAACCACTAAGTACATCCATAAGTTATTAGGTAAAAGTCTCTGCGTTAAATGTAACTTTCATCTTATTAAATGTCATTATGCTAACCTAGCCTCTTTTTCCCTACGATCTTAACAGAAATAAGATAATATCCACACTCCTTATTTCCATCCCCTTCTGTTTGAACCACCAGGTTTCGATTATCTTAGAATCCTTCAAATGTCACTATTCACGAAAGGTAAATATAGTACCACTGATAAATTAGACACATGTGCAACTCTTGGGTATCTTTATTGAGAAAACGTTTCGCCACACAGTGGCTTTATCAGTCCATACAAAGGAGAATCTTGAAGAACAGGAGGAGAATGAGGTAATCAGTCCTTCAACCTTGAGTCGATGTGGTCAGTCCATCAATCTTGAATAGAATACGGCATACGTGCTGAGAAGGAGCTTATAAACCGTTGGCAGGAGAGGTGCAGCAGTCATAGGTGGTGTCACATTTGTTCAATGTTGAAGTAGGTCGTGCCCAAGAATTAGGCAAGCGAAGAATTCCCAAGTATTAAGATCCCAAGAAGTTGCAGTGTCTGACAGGTTTGTAGATGAATGGTTCAGAGAACCGACATGTTGATAAATTAGACACATGTGCAACTCTTGGGTATCTTTATTGAGGAAACGTTTCGCCACACAGTGGCTTCATCAGTCCATACAAAGGAGAATCTTGGGATCTAATACTTGGGAATTCTTCGCTTGCCTAATTCTTGGGCACGACCTACTTCAACATTGAACAAATGTTACACCACCTATGACTACTGCACCTCTCCTGCCAACGGTTTATAAGCTCCTTCTCAGCACGTATGCCGTATTCTATTCAAGATTGATGGACTGACCACATCGACTCAAGGTTGAGGGACTGATTACCTCTTTCTCCTCCTGTTCTTCAAGATTCTCCTTTGTATGGACTGATGAAGCCACTGTGTGGCGAAACGTTTCCTCAATAAAGATACCCAAGAGTTGCACATGTGTCTAATTTATCAACATGTCGGTTCTCTGAACCATTCATCTACAAATAGTACCACTGACAGACGCTTGACCGGCAACATGGCTGACGTTTTACGTTGTGACGTCCCCTACAAACACTAAATAAATTTGAAGACAAAAATAATACAAATTGTCATTCTGCCTCGCTGACAAAATACATGTTTTCTCTTTCCCTTTACAAGTTGCGCTCAACCAAAATAAATCATAGACACTTGAACACTTCTGAACTACAGCAGTTATTTACAGTACTGAGTATCAATTAAAAAACATATATTATTTTCTCTTAATGACGTAATAAGAGCCATCTGAAGTCGCTTACAATACATCCTGTAAATAAGTTAGTGTTGAAACCAGGAATATTTATTCTGATAATATACAAAGGAATAAGTTTGTCGTAAGAAAACTTTGCAAGTTTACATAGCCTCGAACGTGACAGCCTTCCTGCGGTGCGCATTTCTGTCTTAAATCCTCTCATATTTATGACCCATTATATCATGAATGTGGAATATGCATGGAGAAAGAGTCCAGACCTGACAATGTTCCCACAGCACAGCTTGAGGAAAAGGGTGAGTGAAAATAACCAAAAGTGAATGATTTCAATCAATTTTAGCCTAGTCCCCCCTACCAACCTGTATCGACAGTAGTTTATGCAATATCCAAAATCCTTTTATTCCCTTCTCGATGTAATATTTCACTGGTGAACTGTTCCCATAAAACAGATTTTTATTTCTCTTTCTCATGTTAGGTTTGCTTCGAAGTATAAATATTTTAACAGCCGTTAGTTATCATTAGGTGGTATATATCGTGTATCAAGTTAGGTGGTATATATCGTGTATCAAGTTAGGTGGTATATATCGTGTATCAAGTAAACAGAACACTTAGTCATTTAGATCTGCTTATATACCACATTAAAGATGTTATGATTCACTATATAATATATTTCAACGAAAACGCTTGAAAAAAAAAAACAGAAATGTTGAACTACGTTTATCCTAGTCAACCATTCTCTAAACTACTTATTGAAGAGATTACTATCATATGTCTAAAAGCGGGGAGGAGCAAATAATGATTTGCTTATTGCACGGATTATGAATACCAGTTATTTGCAATGAGCGATGCAAATTATTATAACACTTCAAACAGGAAATAAATTAATTTATATCACTACCTTACAAACCAAGACATTAAATCTATAATTACGCTGTCTAGAAACAACTTTACATATACGTATATATATATATATATATATATATATATATATATATATATATATATATATATATATATATATATATATATATATATATATATATATATATATATGCAAAAAAAAACACTGTGAAAGAATAATGAAATTCCAAGCGCTTTCGTGACTACTCACATTATCAAGGAACAATAAAAGTAATGCATCAAAGGAAAGCATATAAAGGGTCTAGACCACACCTCACCATCACATCTCACAACAAAGCAACGCCTGATGCGTGACACATAAGAAAGAGAACACTGCAGCAGGCCCGCTGGCCCAACTAGACAGGTCCTTCACACAACCCACGAACAAACTATTCTACCCAAGAATTAAGACTTATTATTTGTCCAATGTATTATTAAATTCTTCCCAAATTCTATTAATTATAAATGGATCTAATTTATATAAACCAAGGGAAATATTCATATTATTGGTTTATATATATATATATATATATATATATATATATATATATATATATATATATATATATATATATATATATATATATATATATATACATATAAAGTCCAAGTGAGTGTAAAACGGAAGCCTGTAATTGTTTTACATGATGGTAGGATTGCTGGTGTCTTTTCTGTCTCATAAACATGAAAGATTTCAGGTACGTCTTCCTACTTCTGTTTACACTTAGGTCACACTGCACATGCATGTACAAGCATATATATATACACACCCATCTGAGTTTTCCTCTATTTTCTTGCTAGTTCTTGCTCTTATTTCCTATCTCCATGGGGAAGTGGAACAGAATTCTTCCTCAGTAAACCATGCGTGTCGTAAGAGGCAACTAAAATGCCAGGAGCAAGGGGCTAGTAACCCATTCTCATGTATACATTAAAAAAGTTAAAAAGAGAAACTTGTTTTTTTTTTTGGGCCACCCTGCCTAGGTGGGATACGGCCGGTTTGTTGAAAGAATATATATATATATATATATATATATATATATATATATATATATATATATATATATATAAAAATATATATATAAATATATATATATATATATATATATATATATATATATATATATATATATATATATATATATATATATATTACAGAGAGCGTATCGAGTTCACTATTATATCGCGACATTTTTTACAAATTTGAAGAGTCCTTTCAGACGCAGGAAAAAATCGGATGAAATATGAGATGGCTACAAACAGAACAATACTTGGTGGACACCCCAAATAAGAGAGTAAAATGATTAATGAAGTGCAGACGTGGAGGCGTCGGGCAGGAAGGGTGATGCAAACTACCTCAATTTAAAACTTTCCTGCTATTTAGCCCGTCAATCACCCGTTACACAGGGCCCAATTTGAGCGTGAATTTTCATTATTTTAAAATAAGGGCTGCCTCGCATGTGACTCGGTACTTAAGATGAGGCCAGTGAGCGCGGCCTTCTAACCCCTGACTAGGTTTTTACTTCTGGGTTTTACCTATTGTTTCATAACTTTTGTATTTTTTCCAACCTGTTTGGGAAATATCGAAGCATCTATGATTGATTCGGCTCACTGGAAGGTCGGTATTATGCATACACTGGTTCGAATCTCCACACTTCCTAGTGAAAAGTTATAATGTATGTATGTATACTCATTGTTGCATCTCACTTGTCTTCTACTCACGAAAATCTGTCATTATTGCATTATTATTATTATTACTGCAAATTTTACCACTACTACTACAACTACTATTACTACCACTACTGTTATTACTACGTTCTGCAACGTAACCTTATTAAGCTTTAGAAGAGACTAAATATTTATCAATTTATATATATATATATATATATATATATATATATATATATATATATATATATATATATATATATATATTCATCGCCATCTTCCGATTTCGAACACGTAACTGAAGAAATGTTCGTTTACGACATTTTTCTCAGCAACTGAATGTAGCATGAACAACAACGACCCCCTCCCCCCCCTCCCCCTCCCCCCTCCCCCCTCCCCCCCATAAAAAAGGTGCAGTCGGTGTCACGTACGCGAAATGTATTTTTCAAAAAGTTGTCCAAAATTTATTGAATGTTACCACCTGTCAGGAAGCCGTCTGCCTGTGAGCCGGGTTTATACTCTTCTCAGGGACGCGGGTGATATAAAATAAAGGGGAATGAGTATAAATTTTGTGAATAAAAGCATAGGATTTATTGTTGGGCATTTTTTTTTATCACACTGGCCGATTCCCACCAAGGCAGGGTGGCCCGAAAAAAGAAAAACTTTCACCATCATTCCCTCCATCACTGTCTTGCCAGAAGGGTGCTTTACACTACAGTTTTTAAACTGCAACATTAACACCCCTCCTTCAGAGTGCAGCCACTGTACTTCCCATCTCCAGGACTCAAGTCCGGTCTGCCGGTTTCCCTGAACCCCTTCATAAATGTTACTTTGCTCACACTCCAACAGCACGTCAAGTATTAAAACCATTTGTCTCCATTCACTCCTATCAAACACGCTCACGCATGCCCGCTGGAAGTCCAAGCCCCTCGTACACAAAACCTCCTTTACCCCCTCCCTCCAACCTTTCCTAGGCCGACCCCTACCCCGCCTTCCTTCCGCTACAGACTGATACACTCTTGAAGTCATTCTGTTTCGCTCCATTCTCTCTACATGTCCGAACCACCTCAACAACCCTTCCTCAGCCCTATGGACAACAGTTTTGGCAATCCCGCACCTCCTCCTAACTTCCAAACTACGAATTCTCTGCATTATATTCGCACCACACATTGCCCTCAGACATGACATCTCCACTGCCTCCAGCCTTCTCCTCGTTGCAACATTCATCACCCATGCTTCACACCCATATAAGAGCGTTGGTAAAACTATACTCTCATACATTCCCCTCTTTGCCTCCAAGGACAAAGTTCTTTGTCTCCACAGACTCCTAAGTGCACCGCTCACCCTTTTCCCCTCATCAATTCTATGATTCACCTCATCTTTCATAGATCCATCCGCTGACACGTCCACTCCCAAATATCTGAATACATTCACCTCTTCAATACTCTCTCCTTCCAATCTGATATCCAATCTTTCATCACCTAATCTTTTTGTTATCCTCATAACCTTACTCTTTCCTGTATTCACTTTTAAATTTCTTCTTTTACATACCCTACCAAATTCATCCACCAACCTCTGCAACTTCTCTTCAGAATCTCCCAAGAGCACAGTGTCATCAGCAAAGAGCAACTGTGACAACTCCCACTTTGTGTGTGATTCTTTATCTTTTAACTAAACACCTCTTGCCAAGACTTTTGCCAAATTGGGCATATATATATATATATATATATATATATATATATATATATATATATATATATATATATATATATATATATATATATATAATGAAAAACAATTCTTTTTCGCATTCCAAATATAGGGAATGGATGCGCGAATTTTTCATAGACTACAGTAAATCTTTCGAAAACATTCTTTGGAATAAACAGTGAAGGAACAGAAAATAAACAAAGGAAATTGGGGGAAGGCGAAACAAAGGAAATAAAATAAAGGAGTGATTGCATAGGCAATAACTGTGTGAGTGTGCGAGACAGAGAAAGGGAGGAAGAGGGTAGAGAAAGACTGAGTGAGAAAGTGTGAGAGAATAGGGATAAAGAGGGAGGGAGGGAGGGAGGGAGAGAGAGAGAGAGAGAGAGAGAGAGAGAGAGAGAGAGAGAGAGAGAGAGAGAGAGAGAGAGAGAGAGATTATTGCTAGCTTCAAGAACTGTGTCAAAGATGTCAGCCGTGACAGTAAGACAGGATGAAGTATATCTTAGATCCCTGGGCCAAAATAAGGTTGTGTGCCATAGCAAGGCGAATCAAAGATCACCGTGTAGATGTGTTGACCAGCTAACGTCACCTTTAACTCGCATGTATCACCCCTGCCTAGCACCGTGTAAATGGCCACCTTTTCGGAAAGCGGCGAATGTAGTTCGTCCCAAAGAAGAGCAGAGAGGCAATCAGCAACTACAGACCAGTGTCACTCTTGTCAGTCTTTGGTATAATTCTAGAGATAATACTCTCACGACCTGGCAGCATTTTTTTTTTTTTTACTATTACTTGCTTCTCTGTGACCGTCAATATGGATTTAGAAAAGGTCACTCTGTAGCTGACTTCCCGTTGAACCTTTCAATAATCTCGAAAAAAAATAATTGAGACTCTGTGTATGATATACGTCAGACCTATATTGAAGTATACAGCACCAGCACGGAACCCATACCTGATCAAGCATGTCAAGAAATAAGAATTGCAAAAGTTTCCAACAAGACTAGTCTTAGAGGTAAGGAGTATGAGCTCTGAGGAGAGACTGAAGGAATTGACCCTGATGACATTCTAGGACACAGACTACCGGAAACATGATACCGGCGCATAAACACTTAAAGTAGATAGAGTGACCAGGGAGACTCTGTGCTGGAGATAAGTACAAGATGGCATAAGTGCAAGCTAAAAATTCAAATGAGTTACAGGGATGTTTGTTAGGAAATATTTGTTTAGCCCCAGAGTGGTCTGGAAGCAGAATGACCTGGAGTGCGAAGTAGTTGAGGGAGAATCCATACAAAGCTTTAAGAAAGGGTACGATTGAGTTTATGGACCCAGCAATGTTAAAAGCCAAGGCCTTGAGTAAGACTCGACCTCAAGCGTCTGTAAGCGAGTACAAATTGGTTAACACCTCCCCCCCCACACACACACGTACACGCTTACACTGGAGGACCAAGCAGGGATAACAGGGAAGGCACTACAATGGATCAGGGAATACTTGTCAGGAAGACAGCAGCGAGTCATGGTACGTGGCGAGGTGTCAGAGTGGGCACCTGTGACCAGCGGGGTCCCACAGGGGTCAATCCTAGGACCAGTGCTATTTCTGGTATTTGTGAACGACATGACGGAAGGAATAGACTCTGAGGTGTCCCTGTTTGCAGATGACGTGAAGTTGATGAGAAGAATTCACTCGATCGAAGACCAGGCAGAACTACAAAGGGATCTGGAAAGGCTGCAGACCTGGTCCAGCAATTGGCTCCTGGAGTTCAATCCCACCAAGTGCAAAGTCATGAAGATTGGGGAAGGGCAAAGAAGACCGCAGACGGAGTACAGTCTAGGGGGCCAGAGACTACAAACCTCACTCAAGGAAAAAGATCTTGGGGTGAGTATAACACCAGGCACATCTCCTGAAGCGCACATCAACCAAATAACTGCTGCAGCATATGGGCGCCTAGCAAACCTCAGAACAGCATTCCGACATCTTAATAAGGAATCATTCAGGACCCTGTACACCGTGTACGTTAGGCCCATATTGGAGTATGCGGCACCAGTTTGGAACCCACACCTAGCCAAGCACGTAAAGAAACTAGAGAAAGTGCAAAGGTTTGCAACAAGACTAGTCCCAGAGCTAAGAGGTATGTCCTACGAGGAGAGGTTAAGGGAAATCAACCTGACGACACTGGAGGACAGGAGAGATAGGGGGGACATGATAACGACATACGAAATACTGAGAGGAATTGACAAGGTGGACAAAGACAGGATGTTCCAGAGATTGGACACAGTAACAAAGGGACACAGTTGGAAGTTGAAGACACAGATGAATCACAGGGATGTTAGGAAGTATTTCTTCAGCCACAGAGTAGTCAGTAAGTGGAATAGTTTGGGAAGCGATGTAGTGGAGGCAGGATCCATACATAGCTTTAAGCAGAGGTATGATAAAGCTCACGGTTCAGGGAGAGTGATCTAATAGCAATCAATGAAGAGGCGGGGCCAGGAGCTCGGACTCGACCCCCGCAACCTCAACTAGGTGAGTACAACTAGGTGAGTACAGAGACAAATTAATACTACATCATATATACATAATCCACTCAACATACACACCATGATACGTGCCAGGATACGCATCCCAGGTCCAACAATACTACGCCAATCACCTCTCTGCAGCCCCATCAACGCAATCAGTGGCGGTCCTAACAAGGTCATTCAACCAGCCCACCCCTGCTCTATCCGCTAATCAAATGTGTTAGTAAATAAAAAAAAAGAGGTGAATAGTTTGGTAACGAGAATAATAACGAAATAAAGGATACAATAGTGAGTGTAAGTGGAAAATGGAATTAAATATCTCTCTCTTTTTTACACAAACAGTTTTTTACTTTTATTTAAAAGCTAGGAGCTGTTACCTAACTCATTTGAAAGAGTTGTCTCAGCAGATTCTAGGTTCGATTAATTCTAGAAATGAGTGATTGCAAATGAAATGATGTCCCTGAGAAGGGTACGGCTCGAGTGCAGCTGCTGTTCGCTGCCCGTCTGTTGTATAGAAGCAATCTTCTCGCTGTCCTTTCACATAACAGTAAAGCCATGCACATCTCTCCAGTGTTGAATACTATGCGGAAATGAGGAATCTATCCAGGTCGGGTCTAGGGGGGTTTTCTATTCTGTCAAAAGTCGTAGATGAGATAGGTGCATACTCAAGGCGTGGGTGCATTTATGCCTCGTACAGAGTTTTGCAGCCCCTTCTGTCGAGCAGGTACGAGATACGCCTCGTTACTGTTAGCTTTTTGGCCGCCTTGTACGATTTACCACGTGAATCTTCATATACAGTGTGGAGTCAGATTTCACCTCTAGGATATCCACCTAATCCCTGGGCTCTAACACCTTCATTCATTCTTATCAGTGCTCCAGCATTTACATCATGCTGCTTAGAGACCACCATATTTGTTTCCTCGGAAGCAAATGAAACCTGCCATCGTTTTCCCCAGGTTGATATTGCTGTAACTAATGAGAGATGTACCTGAGAGCAGTTAGCATTTCCTTTATTGCTTAAGTAAATGTTAGAATACAGTCATCGTCATATACATAAGATTCTGGGATGAGGTTAAGAGTCACTGAAATAGACATTTCATAACAATGGACCAGGAACACTTTTTTGTCGAACACAGACACCTGCTGAGTGTCTTGTAGTCTGTCATGTTGACAACTACTCTTAGAGATCTATCTAGAAGGTAACCACTAAGGTGTAGTGCAGAGCCAGAGACTGGTGCTATGCTCAGTCGAATGAAAGCACCAGCAAAGTCCAGTACTACTATACAGCTGATCTTAAATTCGTCCAGTAACTGATGCCACATAGAGAAGAGCTTTAGCAAGACATCAGCTGCAAAACGACATTTTCTGAAGCCACATCGACGGTCATAAAGAAGCGAATGATAGTAAAAAAAAAATGCTGCCATATACCGTAAGACAGTTTTCTCCAGAATTTTGTCAGTGATTGACTGGACTATCATTGGCGTGCAGCTGCTGATTTCCGCTCTGGTCTTCTTTTTGTGAACGGGGACTACATTTGCCTCTTTCCACTACGAAGACCCACCCACTCCTACGAAGATCTATCTCAAGCTTACTTCCATCCACCTACTCCAATACGAATTCACCCACCCAATATCAAATCCTTATCACTGCCGCCCTCCCTTAATCTTTTTCCTCGAAATCTACCCTCCATGCCTCTCACTCATTCCCACCCATTTCCTCCCTTATCTCACCCCTCCCCCTTTAATTAAGTAGGTGTGGGTAGGGGTGGTGATGGAGGCAGCAGGCAGCAGAGGGCGCACTGTGATCTGCTGATTAGGCTACAATATATGCAGTCCTCTTAATGGCTTCCAAGGAGGAACTGAGAGAGAGAGAGAGAGAGAGAGAGAGAGAGAGAGAGAGAGAGAGAGAGAGAGAGAGAGAGAGAGAGAGAGAGAGATAATGGGAACATGGTCGAAAATTCAAAACAGGGTAATAAGTAAAAAATAAAAAATATTTCAGCAGAGGTCAAATCTATAACTCATAATTCATATGAACATATGTGGAATGTTACTAGGCTTACATTTATCATCATAAATAACGTACATACACTAAAACTTCCATAATAGAATACGTAATAGCACTGTTTCCTGCCGGGTCACCATCTGGAGAAGACCCGGGCCGGAAGTACCGGCAAATCTCTTATGAATGAATGAATGAATGCACTGTTTCAACCCAACTTTTCCGGTTAGGAGAATCTTTTTGGAGCCTTTACACCATCTTCAACACAGACTCCCTCTGTCTAATAGACAGACTCTGCTTATACTTCCTTTAGCACTTCACACCGCTCATATTAACTCTACCTGTGTTATATTCTCCATCCTTGCTAGTCTCTGATCAAGTATATTAAACCTTTAGCATACCTTACCCTGCAGCGCTGCATGACATTTGTGGGTTTAGCTTAGTTACGATTATAATTATAAACGTAGCCTTGATAATGGAGTGACTGGTTGGCTCGGCACTCTCTTGCCCTTAGTTCGAGTCCCATCTTCTGAGTTGTATTTCAGAATATTGTACATGGAGCGCTGGAAGGATTACCACTGGATGTTAATTGCATTTATTAATGGGTAATTAAAGGAAATAAAGAAGACTAAATAAAAATTTTCCTAGAAACAAGTTTCATTCCTAACTCCAGAATTATTATAATTATTATATTATTGTTGTTATCGTCATTACGGAGAAGACCTAAATCCGTAGGGGTCATAGAGAGTTGATGTAAGAAAGGGAAGAGGTGGAGGCATAACAGATGAGGAAGGATAACAGTAAGAAACATCCACAGTGGCAGGAAACTCTCATACATTGATTGCTGACACAATTCAGCAAAAAAAAAATCAATACGTTTTTCTCCCTAAAACAACTGGGAAAAAATAAGTGTCTGTTTTTTCTTATTATTATAATTATTATACTTATTATTTTTGTTATTATTATTATTAGTAGTAGTAGTAATAGTGGTAGTATTATTTTTATATTTATTATTATTATTATTATTATTATTATTATTATTATTATTATTATTATTATTAAAATGCATTACCCATTATATATTAAAGTCGTCCAGAAGAATATTCAGCTTACGTCGCGGAAAATGGTAGTACACCATTTTTTTAAAATAAGATTGACCATTTAGTTCCTATTTACACCACGGCCAATGGCAATCCTCTTCTGAGGAGGATTAACCAGTGTTGAAAGTTTGAAGCCTATCGGAAGAGGATTTCTCGAGTTATTGAACCCCTCTCTTAGTTACAATACTTCGAAGTTGAAAGTTTGAAGCCGATCGGATGAAACGTTCTCAAGTTTGAGAAATAAATCAGGTGCTCGCTATTAGGTACCCCTTTCGGGAATGCCTAATTAATCCCTCCCTACACCCGTTACTGCCGTCACATAATTACATCAGCACGATAAGAGGAAAGAGGAGGGAATGCGAAAAGAGGATGAGAGAGAGAGAGACAGACAGAGAGACTGACCATGAAAAACCACGTTGTAAATCTTGTAAACAAGGCAGCCAGGAAGCTTACAGCACTTCGCCGTATCTCGCATCTGCTTGACAGTAGGGGTTGCAAGATTCTGTACGAGGCACAAGTACGCTCACACCTTGAGTATGCCCCAATTTCTTGGTTCGCCTGCCCCCCCTCTCATCTGCGACTGCTTGACAGAGTAGAGAACAGAGCAAGACGTCTCATCTCTCGCCTGGACCAATCCTGGATACATCTGTCATTTCGGCAGAGCCTTCAACACAGGAGAGATGTGGGTGGCCTTACTGATGTGTACAAGGCCAATATTGTCAAAGTATCACACTTGAATACACTTCGAGGATAGCGTGAAGCAAGCTTCTATACCACAAGACGGGCAGAAAGCAGCAACTTCACTCTGGCTGTACCCTTCTCCAGAACATCACTCCATCTGAGATCATATATACTCAGGATGACTCGAGTATGGAACACATTCGTACAGCATTATGATGTCAACGAGATAAAGTCAGTTGATCAAATGAAAATGCTGGCCCACAGATGGCTCCAACTTCATCCTGTTCCCTACTTGTATGTCTCATAGCAATAAAAATGCTTTCAAATGAACTGATGTAGGTAACAGCTCTTAGCTTATCAATAAAGTTAGGAATCCTTAACCTAACCTTGTCAAACCCTGTGTAAAGAAGAAAAGAGAGAGAGAGAGCTAGAAAGGTCAGGAATAAGACGAAAGAGAAGGGGAGAAAGAGGAAGAAGGTAAGTCTATTTCAAAGATATTACAAAGAGAGGAAATAAAGTGCACTTGGAAAGAGATGATGAAGGGAGGTAAAAAGAGAAGGAAGAAAATGAAGAAAGGAGAAATATATATGAAGAAAAGGACTGAAAGATGAACATGCAATGCAGAGAGAAAGAGAGAGAGTGAAACACTCTCTTGCGGTGTACATATGTCAAGGATATTAAGAGGAAAGAAGAGTTAATAAAGGGGAGTTGGAAAAGAGGTAAGAAAAGAGAAAGAGAAGACAAATGAGAGAGTGAAGACGGGTGAGATAGAAGGGAACACAGAAAAGGGAATGTTGAAAGGAAGTGCATTGTAGACTCGTTACACAAGATCCAGCGGTATCAAACATGTTGAGAGAGAGAGAGAGAGAGAGAGAGAGAGAGAGAGAGAGAGAGAGAGAGAGAGAGAGAGAGAGAGAGTGAGTTCAGCTTGTAAATAAAGTTAGGAATCCCTAACCTAACCTTGTGAAACCCTGCGTAAAGAGAAAGAGAGAGAATGAAACATGAGTAAGAGAGAGATTAAAATAAGAATGAGAGAAGGATAGATAGGAATGAAATAGGAAGAAAGAAGAGGAGAGGTTCGAAAGGGATACAAGAAAAACAGGTGAAGCATGTGGATGTAATGTTGTAAACTGACCTAACTTTTAAATAACACACTAAAACTAATGTCACAACACCCAGGAAAAAAACGAGGTGGATAATGAGAACTTTCAAAACACGAGAAATATCGCCAGCAACTTTAATGGCAACCACCTAAAGGCAACCACTTAAAGGCAACCACTTAAAGGCAACCACTTAGAGGCGACCATTCAAAAGGTAAACACTTTAAAGGCAACCACTTAAAAGGTAATCACTTAAAATCATCTTAGCTTACACTTTAAGTTGCATTTCTCTCTAGTTTTGGTGTCGTGATCCATGGCATTAGATCAAACCATCCAATTCATTGGATCAAACCTAATTTTATCTCCCCACGCGATGCATGACCTCCTTCCCTGTAGTTGTTTTTCCCATGCTGCGTTTCACTGGGGTCGTTTTTCACGTAGCAATTTTCACTTGGTCGTTTTAACACAGCAATTTTATCTTAGTCCTTTTAAGACAGCAATTTTCACTTGGTCGTTTTCTTCACGTAGCAGTTTTTACTTCGGTCGTTTTTCACGTAGCAATTTTCACTTTGTCGTTTTACCACCTATCAATTTTCAGTTGGCCGTTTCTGCCTCTGGTGGGAACTTCATTGGTCGCTGCTGGCTCTCGGAACTCAGGTATGAGTCGATTAATCCCTCGGCTGCATTGGACCTCCCGCACTCAGGCTCAAGTGGGGATTACCTGCTCCTGGAAGGAGATTAGCAGGTGGAGGGGTGGGGGATTACAAGTTCGCTCGTCTGAGGGTAGGGGGTGTGCAGGTGGGGGGAAAATAGGGAGTGGTTATAAAGGTAATATAGTTTTTAATTATCGTCGTTAGGTACAGGGGTACCTGTTGTTCAACACCTGTATACTTCCATCAGACATTGGGGTTTCTTACACGGGATATAATTTTCCAGCAAATGCTGGAGCTACTTACACATCTTCCCTTGGACGCCAACCACAACAGTCTGCTAGCACACAGGTACCAATTTTAACTACTGGGTAGGTAGGGATGGCGGGGTATAAGGAGACTTACTCATGTTTTACGTAGTGAACATAAGAACATAAGAAAGAACACTGCAACAGGTCTACTGACCCATGCGGAGCAGGTCCATGCCTCCCCCCCCGGATAAGCCCAATGACCCACCCAGTCTGGTCACCTCCACTCAAGGAATGAGCACGGCACCAGACCCAGCAGCACAAGCTAGTCAGGTAAACTCACACCCACCCATACCCACTCATGTATTTATCTAACCTATTTTTAAAACTACACAACGTTTTAGCCTGAATAACTGTACTCGGGAGTTTGTTCCACTCATCCACAACACTATTACCAAACCAGTGCTTTCCTGTATCCTTCCTTAATCTGAATTTTTCCAACTTGAAACCATTGCTGCGAGTCCTGTCTTGGCTGGAAATTTTCAGTACGCTATCTACAGCCCCTTTATTCCTGTTTTCCATTTATACACCTCGATCATCCCCCTAATTCTACGCCTTTCGAGAGAGTGCAGATTCAGGGTCCTCAGTCTATCCTCAAAGGGAAGATTTCTGATACATGGGATCATCTTTGTCATCCTCCTCTGTACGTTTTCCAGAGCATTTATATCCATTCTGTAATACGGTGACCAGAACTGAGCAGCATAGTCTAAATGAGGCTTAACCAAGGATATATAGAGTTGAAGAACAACCTGAGGACTTCTATTATTTATACTTCTAGATATGAAGCCAAGAATTCTGTTAGCTTTATTGCGACACTAATGCACTGTTGTCTTGGTTTTAGATTACTGCTAACCAGAACTCCTAAATCCTTATCGCAATCAGTAGTATTAAGATCTACATTATTTAGTTTATATGTGGCATGGTTATTTACCTGTCCAACATTTAGAACTTTGCATTTGTCAATATTAAACTGCATCTACCACTTCTCCGACCATTGCATCAGTCTATTCAAATCATCCTGGAGTGCTCTAGTGTCCTCATTAGAATGAATTGGACGGCCTATTTTGGTGTCATCAGCAAATTTGCTTATGTCGCTATTTATTCCCTCATCCATGTCGTTTATGTAAATTGTGAACAACAACGGACCCAACACTGACCCTTGAGGAACACCGCTTGTGAAGTGCCCCCATTCTGATTTCTCCCCATTTATGCAAACTCTCTGCTGCCTATTTGTCAGCCATGCCTCTACCCAGGAAAAAAATTCTCCTCCTATTCCGTGTGCCTTAAGTTTCCTCAATAGCCTCTGGTGTGCAACTTTATCGAAAGCCTTACTGAAGTCCATATACACAATATCATATTCATTACCATGATCTACCTCCTCAAACACCTTAGTGAAAAAAGTTTGTAAATTCGGTAGACAGGAACGCCCCTTTGTAAAACCGTGTTGAGATTCATTAATCGATCTGTGCCTATCAAGATGGCTACGAATTGCTTCGGCAATTATTGATTCCATAAATTTTCCCAAAATGGAGGTAAGGCTTATTGGTCTATAGTTCGAAGCCAAGGACCTGTCACCTGCTTTGTAAATAGGTATTACATTTGCCATTTTCCACTTATCGGGCACTATGCCAGTTTGTAGTGATATGTTAAAAAGATTAGCCAAAGGTATGCTAAGTTCCTCTTTACATTTCTTTAACACCCTTGCAAACAGTTCATCAGGACCTGGGGATTTGTTAGGTTTTAGTTTCTCTATTTGTCTGAGGGCCATGTCACTAGTTACGGCAATCGTGCATAGTTTATTATCATCCTGTTCTACATAATCTATTTCAGGTATATCGCTAGTATTTTCCTGGGTGAAAACTGAGAGGAAGTAGGTATTGAGAATTTCACACATATCCTTATCACTGTCAGTGATCTGACCAGAGTTACTCTTAAGTGGGCCAATCTTGTCTCTAATCTTACTTCTGTATACCTGAAAGAACACTTTTGGGTTAGTATTTGAATCCCTTGCGACCTTTGCCTCATAACCCCTTTTTGCTTTACTTATTCCTTTCTTTATTTCTCTCTTTAATTGAATATATTGATTTCTTAACTGCCCATCCCCTCTTTTGATACGTCTATATATGCCTCTCTTCTGACCAATGAGATGTTTTAATCTATTGTTCATCCATTTGGGATCATGTTTGTTAGATCTAATTTCCCTACTCGGAACAAAAGTTGTCTGGGCAGCTAGAACTATGCTCTGAAAAACGTCATATTCGCAACTAAGATCACCTACCTGACCCACAGTCAGGACATCCCAATTTAGCCCACCCAGGTAATTTTTCAGTCCCATGAAGTCGGCCAAGCGAAAATCTGGGACAGAGATTTGATTGCAGTTATCTGGGTAATTCCATGATATATTGAAACTAAGTGATTTGTGATCACTTTCCCCAAACTCATCATTAACCTCAAGATTATTAATTAGTGAATCTTTGTTGGCAAGAACCAAGTCAAGCAGATTGTTTCCTCTAGTTGGTTCTGTCACAACCTGTTCTAAAAAGCAATCCTGAACCGTATCAAGAAAGTCACTAGACTCAAGATTTCCTGTCATATTGTTCCAATCAATTTGTCTAAAGTTAAAATCTCCCATTATCACAACATTTTCAAATTTAGATGCCTTATGAATTTCGTCCCATAACAGCTTACTGCACTCCCTATCAAGGTTTGGGGGCCTATAAATCGCACCCAAAATTAATTTGTCACGTCCCTCGAGAAACTGTAGCCAAACAGATTCTGTGTTCAATGTTTCTAATCTTATATCACGTCTAAGACAACAATTTAAATTTTCTCTGACAAACATCGCCACTCCACCACCCTTCCTGTTGACCCTATCAGTGTGGAATAGTTTATAACCCAGTATGTTGCATTCAGTAGGCATTTCTCAACTTTTCAGGTTGAGCCAGGTCTCTGTTATACCAATAATATCAATATTACCTACACTTGCAAGTAATCTTAGCTCATCTATCTTATTTCTTAGACTCCTACTATTTGTATAGTAAACCTTAAGGGAGCTAGTCACTCGTTGCCCTCCACTATCTCTCTTTGTTGATCAATTGATTTGCCATTACTAGCAACTTTATTTTGAATATTGTCTTTTAAACATATCCCTGAGGTATCCCGGTAATAACTACTGTTTTTAACCCTAATGCTGCAGCCTGATTGTTTCCCACAAACACCCATACCTCTATAATCTATCAGTTTAAATTCCTAGACAAGTCATCAATTACCCTCTCAATCGAATTGGCTAATGCATCCACTCCATCCCCAGAGAGATGAACCCTCTCTCTTGCATATCACGTTTGCCAAAGAACAGGTCCCAGTTATCAATGAATGGGATTGCAAGTTCCTTGCAGTACCTGTCTAGCCTGCAGTTTATACCAATTGCCCTAGACATCCATTCATTGCCCACTCCCTTTCTAGGCAAGATGCTACATATGACTGGGATCCCTCCCTTAGACCTAACTACTTCTATGGCTGACCTGTACATATCCAGCAGCTCCTCTCTCCTGCCCTTCCCAATGCCATTACCTCCAGCACTAAGACAGATAATGGGCTTGTTCCCATTACTTGCCATAATATTATCCAACCTGCTGACTATGTCAATAACACCAGCTCCAGGAAGGTACACTCTCTGTCTGACCTTTCTGTCTCTGTTACAAAATGCACGGTCCATATATCTTACCTGAGAATCACCTACTGTTAAAATATTCTTACCTTGATTAGCAGGGGAATCAGTGGTACCTACAACCTCACTAATCACTGAAGTACACTCATCTTGGAGAACAGAGAATCGATTTCCTACCTTCACATCTTCTCTATTAATTAACTCTCCTCATCTTCCTTCTTCCTGAACTTTGAACCACTTGCCACTTAAAGCGACTGCCACTATCACTGCTGGTGACCATTTCCTCCTTACCAGCTAAATCCTTCTCACACTCACTCCCAAACTCATCTATGCGAAGCTTCAGCTTCCTATTTTCCTCCTGAAGAAGTAGAATCTCCTTCTTCAACACTTGAACCTGAGATTCTAAAACACTACAACAAGCCATGGTGCTTGGTAACAGCCCACGCTAACTCCCAGGAGCTTAGGCAGGTATGACCACACGTAACCACTGACCTCAGCGTACTGACCACTGGAAATCGATCTCACGGCCTCTCGGTTGTGAGCTGTGCTACTAGTCACATTATACAGCGTCAGTTTTTGAACGTTTCCTGCTTTCAGAAAAAGATTATATATATATATATATATTTATTATTTTTTTTTTATTATCACACTGGCCGATTCCCACCAAGGCAGGGTGGCCCGAAAAAGAAAAACTTTCACCATCATTCACTCCATCACTGTCTTGCCAGAAGGGTGCTTTACACTACAGTTTTTAAACTGCAACATTAACACCCCTCCTTCAGAGTGCAGGCACTGTACTTCCCATCTCCAGGACTCAAGTCCGGCCTGCCGGTTTCCCTGAATCCCTTCATAAATGTTACTTTGCTCACACTCCAACAGCACGTCAAGTATTAAAAACCATTTGTCTCCATTCACTCCTATCAAACACGCTCACGCATGCCTGCTGGAAGTCCAAGCCCCTCGCACACAAAACCTCCTTTACCCCCTCCCTCCAACCCTTCCTAGGCCGACCCCTACCCCGCCTTCCTTCCACTACAGACTGATACACTCTTGAAGTCATTCTGTTTCGCTCCATTCTCTCTACATGTCCGAACCACCTCAACAACCCTTCCTCAGCCCTCTGGACAACAGTTTTCGTAATCCCGCACCTCCTCCTAACTTCCAAACTACGAATTCTCTGCATTATATTCACACCACACATTGCCCTCAGACATGACATCTCCACTGCCTCCAGCCTTCTCCTCGCTGCAACATTCACCACCCACGCTTCACACCCATATAAGAGCGTTGGTAAAACTATACTCTCATACATTCCCCTCTTTGCCTCCAAGGACAAAGTTCTTTGTCTCCACAGACTCCTAAATGCACCACTCACTCTTTTTCCCTCATCAATTCTATGATTCACCTCATCTTTCATAGACCCATCCGCTGACACGTCCACTCCCAAATATCTGAATACGTTCACCTCCTCCATACTCTCTCCCTCCCATCTGATATTCAATCTTTCATCACCTAATCTTTTTGTTATCCTCATAACCTTACTCTTTCCTGTATTCACCTTTAATTTTCTTCTTTTGCACACCCTACCAAATTCATCCACCAATCTCTGCAGCTTCTCTTCAGAATCTCCCAAGAGCACAGTGTCATCAGCAAAGAGCAGCTGTGACAACTCCCACTTTGTGTGTGATTCTTTATCTTTTAACTCCACGCCTCTTGCCAAGACCCTCGCATTTACTTCTCTTACAACCCCATCTATAAATATATTAAACAACCACGGTTACATCACACATCCTTGTCTAAGGCCTACTTTTACTTGGAAATAATTTCCCTCTTTCCTACATACTCTAACTTGAGCCTCACTATCCTCGTAAAAACTCTTCACTGCTTTCAGTAACCTACCTCCTACACCATACACTTGCAACATCTGCCACATTGCCCCCCTATCCACTCTGTCATACGCCTTTTCCAAATCCATAAATGCCACAAAGACCTCTTTAGCCTTATCTAAATACTGTTCACTTATATGTTTCACTGTAAACACCTGGTCCACACACCCCCTACCTTTCCTAAAGCCTCCTTGTTCATCTGCTATCCTATTCTCCGTCTTACTCTTAATTCTTTCAATTATAACTCTACCATACACTTTACCAGGTACACTCAACAGACTTATCCCCCTATAATTTTTGCACTCTCTTTTATCCCCTTTGCCTTTATACAAAGGAATTATGCATGTTCTCTGCCAATCCCTAGGTACCTTACCCTCTTCCATACATTTATTAAATAATTGCACCAACCACTCCAAAACTATATCCCCACCTGCTTTTAACATTTCTATCTTTATCCCATCAATCCCGGCTGCCTTACCCCCTTTCATTTTACCTACTGCCTCACGAACTTCCCCCACACTCACAACTGGCTCTTCCTCACTCCTACAAGATGTTATTCCTCCTTGCCCTATACACGAAATCACAGCTTCCCTATCTTCATCAACATTTAACAATTCCTCAAAATATTCCCTCCATCTTCCCAATACCTCTAACTCTCCATTTAATAACTCTCCTCTCCTATTTTTAACTGACAAATCCATTTGTTCTCTAGGCTTTCTTAACTTGTTAATCTCACTCCAAAACTTTTTCTTATTTTCAACAAAATTTGTTGATAACATCTCACCCACTCTCTCATTTGCTCTCTTTTTACATTGCTTCACCACTCTCTTAACCTCTCTCTTTTTCTCCATATACTCTTCCCTCCTTGCATCACTTCTACTTTGTAAAAACTTCTCATATGCTAACTTTTTCTCCCTTACTACTCTCTTTACATCATCATTCCACCAATCGCTCCTCTTCCCTCCTGCACCCACTTTCCTGTAACCACAAACTTCTGCTGAACATTCTAACACTACATTTTTAAACCTACCCCATACCTCTTCGACCCCATTGCCTATGCTCTCATTAGCCCATCTATCCTCCAATAGCAGTTTATATCTTACCCTAACTGCCTCCTCTTTTAGTTTATAAACCTTCACCTCTCTCTTCCCTGATGCTTCTATTCTCCTTGTATCCCATCTACCTTTTACTCTCAGTGTAGCTACAACTAGAAAGTGATCTGATATATCTGTGGCCCCTCTATAAACATGTACATCCTGAAGTCTACTCAACAGTCTTTTATCTACCAATACATAATCCAACAAACTACTGTCATTTCGCCCTACATCATATCGTGTATACTTATTTATCCTCTTTTTCTTAAAATATGTATTACCTATAACTAAACCCCTTTCTATACAAAGTTCAATCAAAGGGCTCCCATTATCATTTACACCTGGCACCCCAAACTTACCTACCACACCCTCTCTAAAAGTTTCTCCTACTTTAGCATTCAGGTCCCCTACCACAATTACTCTCTCACTTGGTTCAAAGGCTCCTATACATTCACTTAACATCTCCCAAAATCTCTCTCTCTCCTCTGCATTCCTCTCTTCTCCAGGTGCATACACGCTTATTATGACCCACTTCTCGCATCCAACCTTTACTTTAATCCACATAATTCTTGAATTTACACATTCATATTCTCTTTTCTCCTTCCATAACTGATCATTTAACATTACTGCTACCCCTTCCTTTGCTCTAACTCTCTCAGATACTCCAGATTTAATCCCATTTATTTCCCCCCACTGAAACTCTCCTACCCCCTTCAGCTTTGTTTCGCTTAGAGCCAGGACATCCAACTTCTTTTCATTCATAACATCAGCAATCATCTGTTTCTTGTCATCCGCACTACATCCACGCACATTTAAGCATCCCAGTTTTATAAAGTTTTTCTTCTTCTCTTTTTTAGTAAATGTATACAGGAGAAGAGGTTACTAGCCCATTGCTCCCGGCATTTTAGTCGCCTCATACGACACGCATGGCTTACGGAGGAAAGATTCTTTTCCACTTCCCCATGGACAATAGAAGAAATAAAAAAGAACAAGAGCTATTTAGAAAAAGGAGAAAAACCTAGATGTATGTATATATATATATGCATGTGCGTGTCTGTGAAGTGTGACCAAAGTGTAAGTAGGAGAAGCAAGATATCCCTGTTATCTAGCGTGTTTATGAGACAGAAAAAGAAACCAGCAATCCTACCATCATGCAAAACAGTTACAGGTTTTTGTTTCACAGTCATTTGGCAGGACGGTAGTACTTCCCTTGGTGGTTGCTGTCTACGAACCTACTACCTATTTTGGCGAAATTATTGCATACACAAATTTTCACTTGTCCTATATGGCAAGACGAGCGTTGCTATTTAAGCCAAGATCGCAAGTTCTGCCTATTCGGCACGACATATATATATATATATATATATGTCGTGCCGAATAGGCAGAACTTGCGATCTTGGCTTAAATAGCAATGCTCATCTTGCCATATAGGACAAGCGAAAATTTGTGTATGCAATAATTTCGCCAAAATCATTCTGAACCTAACGAAAAAAATATATTTCACTGTGTTTGTTTAATATTAAATTATTGTAAACAAACCTAAAATATATTTAGTTGGGTTAGGCTAAAATAAATTGCTCTTGTTATAATAAGGTTAGGTAAGTTTTCTAAGATGCTTTTAGTGCAAAATTAAAATTTTTTACATTAACATTAATGAAAAAAATATATCTTTAAACGTATAAAAGAAAATTTTAGAAAGGAGTTAATTTTAAATGAGTTTTTGCTAATTGACCAGTTTTACATATTCGGCACGACATATATATATATATATATATATATATATATATATATATATATATGTCGTGCCGAATAGGCAGAACTTGCGATCTTGGCTTAAATAGCAACGCTCGTCTTGCCATATAGGACAAGTGAAAATTTGTGTATGCAATAATTTCGCCAAAATCATTCTGAACCTAACGAAAAAAATATATTTCACTGTGTTTGTTTAGTAATTAAATTACTGTAAACAAATCTAAAATATATTTAGTTGGGTTAGGCTAAAATAAATTGCGCTTGTTATAATAATGTTAGGTAAGTTTTCTAAGTTCCTTTTGGTGCAAAATTATAAATTTTTACATCAACATTAATGAAAAAAATATATCTTTAAACGTATAAGAGAAAATTTTAGAAAGGACTTAATTTTAAATGAGTTCTTGCTAATTGACCAGTTTTACATATTCGGCACGACATATATATATATATATATATATATATATATATATATATGTCGTGCCGAATATGTAAAACTGGTCAATTAGCAAGAACTCATATAAAATTAAGTCCTTTCTAAAATTTTCTCTTATACGTTTAAAGATATATTTTTTTCATTAATGTTGATGTAAAAATTTATAATTTTGCACCAAAAGGAACTTAGAAAACTTACCTAACCTTATTATAACAAGTGCAATTTATTTTAGCCTAACCCAACTAAATATATTTTAGATTTGTTTACAATAATTTAATACTAAACAAATACAGTGAATTATATTTTTTTCGTTAGGTTCAGAATGATTTTGGCGAAATTATTGCATACACAAATATTCACTTGTCCTATATGGCAAGATGAGCGTTGCTATTTAAGCCAAGATCGCAAGTTCTGCCTATTCGGCACGACATATATATATATATATATATATATATATATATATATATATATATATATATATATATATGTATATATCGAGAGGAGTGTGTTTCCATCTTCTATCCATTAAGGAATCCCTGGCTGGTGTTGAACAGGCGGTATGTACCCATAATGACCCTCATGTAGTAGATAGGCTTGAAACTCGATTAGCCAACCAATTAGGCAAACCCAGGCAGCGTCAGAATTAACACGCTTTTCACGCACGTACTGAAGGTGGTCATCTCACAGCGCCAACTCCGCGAGTCTAGTACAAATATCAACCCTAGATGTATATAGATAACATCCATATACACCACACGATTGCATAGCTATGAACACTACCTTAGATTTCACCTATACACACTTCCTATAATTACGTCTATCACTAGATGCGTCAACTGACAGTCCACTCACACTTATATTACAGGTAACGGACGTGTATCATTAGCAGGATCAAATTATACTCTCACGTTGATTATTGTTAACATAATTATCCGGATCTTCGATTATTGGTTTCTGAACGATGCCTAACTCGTTACAAAAGATGTTAGTCAGCTGTGTATTCCAGGCTTGTATTGTTTGTAAAAGTTATCATATAACGCAGTCATGTGTATGGATAATAGGTCATGAAAACAACAGTAGCAATACCACCAATAGTTATTATTATTATTATTATTATTATTATTATTATTATTATTAGTAGTAGTAGTAGTAGTAGTAGTAGTAGTAGTAGTAGTAGTAGTTGTTGTTGTTGTTGTTGTTGTTGTCGTTGTTGTTGTAGAGGTGATATGTATGCATGTATTATTATTATTATTATTATTATTATTATTATTATTATTATTATTATTATTAATGTTATTGCAGTTTTTGTGACCTGTTTGTTATTTCAGTCAGTTTCAGCCTTCATTTGCACAAAATTCTTGTGTACATCAATGTCCGTGTGTACATCAATGTCCGTGTGTACATCAATGTCCGTGTGTACATCAATGTACGTGTATAAAGCAAGGTAGAGCCTGAATGCACATGATTTATGCTTTTAGTTCAACTAATTTGGCTGGAAATGAAGTTTGTGTGTTAAGCGACAGCAAGACAAACGTTCAGCCGGCGCAGTCAATAAAGGCCCAGCTGACAGGATCAGTAAAGGACCGGCTGACAGGATCAGTAAAGGACCGGCTGACATCGTCAATAAAGATCCAGTTGACAGAATCACTAAATTCGGAGACATTAATTAGGGTCATAGTAATATAAAACAGATCGTTGTGAGTAGGTAATGGTGATTAGCGCCACTCAGGTGATCTGTGGCACTCAGGTGATTCAGTATTATTGCCTTACGGCAAAGTTTGGGATCAGAGGTGGCTCTGTCCTGTTTCCTGACCGACAAAACACATTAGCCTCAGTGAGTCATGGATCTCCACTCACTGAGTTAATGACATTCGTGATTGAGGGTCATTATCGCTCACATGTGGGATTTAATGAGATCCAGGTATGGGACTATGCACACATACTGAAGGGGAGAAAATAACGTAGCGTCCCAACGCATATGTTCGTCTCTTTTTTGACGTATAGTACGTCCTTATTATTTAAAAGCTTATGCGCAAAGAATGGAAGAGGATTGATTCTTCGTCTGCTGAGTAGTTACAGCAGATAGCAGAAACGTTAAGTACCTGTGTTTCACCCGTCAGATTCCATCACACAAGGGCTGTGAATATATGGTAACGATGTGTCAGCCTGTATTTGGAGACTTCAGTAGGGCGACGAGGATATCATCGAGTGCTGGGAAACTTCAGTAGGCCAATGAGGATATCGTCTAGTTCTCCACTAAGTATTGCCAATCTTGGAGCCAAGAAGTCCTCTGCTTTATACATATACCATACACACCTACAAAAATTCTCAGCTTAGCTACGCAAGATTAATTTCTAGTAGTGGTGGTGCTTTATTTGTCAGGAGAACTATGAGAATTCCTCCTGATGCTTGTCTTGTTCATATGATGACCCACTCAGTGGAGATTTTGGTCATTTGACCGAGGCCTTCGGCTGGCTCACCCCGTCGAAATTAAAGATGATCCCATAAAATGTGATTATAATTATTGATCACTACAAACGAGTGTCCAGAGACAATATATACTAATTTCTCTCACCTCTCGCTGGGTGACCTTCACCGCACACACAACGAGAGGAAACACTATAAACTTATACAAATTTCTATGAATGTGGTACAACAGACAAAGAAGATTCCTTAAAAGAAACGTCTTTCATGTAACTACGTAAGAAGCAGTGAAGAAGGTATATTAGAAAATATTTCTTCGCAAATAGATGCTGCGGGAGTCTTGTAAACTTAAGATAGATCACTACACACACACACACACACACACACACACACACACACACACACACACACACACACACACACACACACACACACACACACACATACACACACACACACACACACACACACACTGCATGGTAAATGCGAGCCTGTGCATGACCTCAACATTCCCTGTGCATGTTAAGGGAATTGTTTGCCATGCATTGATATGACAAACATTTTAGAATTCAATTCTACACCTCACCCTTCCTTCGTGTTGTTTCTTCATTCTGCACCAGTTCCCTTCCTTCTCAGCTTCTCCTCCTCCTCCTGTTGATCAGCCTCATTCACACATACATGCCACCCCCCCCCCTCACTAAGCCAGTGGAAGGTCGCGGTCAGATAACCAATAGCTCCATTGGCGAGTCATCATAAGACTAAGACCTGCGTCAGGAAACAATTGTCCTCGTTCCTGATGATTCTTACCTAAACTAACCTAACCCCTTCACTATCGTCACTCTTGCCACTCAATTTCATCTATTCTCCGTTCCCCCTGTTCATTATCCACTCACTCTGCCCTCCTACTTCGTACTCTCCCTTACTACCACCACCATTCTTCTTCCCACCTCCCCTCTTCCAGTTATTCTCCCTTACTTCTTTCCCTCCTTTCACTCATTACCGTCTCTCATACCCTTTTCTTTTGCATCTTCACCCCCATTTTTCTCTGCCCACTTCATACAACCATTCACCACCATTTCTGTCCTACTCCTTCTCCACCACTACCTCTTACATAATGGGGTAGCAGCACATTTCTGACGTATTAAATTTCCCTAAATAAAACCCACTACGACGCCCACTGCCCACCACTA
>NC_091295.1:51810492-51942596 GCF_038502225.1 Cherax quadricarinatus
ATGTCGTGCCGAATAGGCAGAACTTGCGATCTTGGCTTAAATAGCAACGCTCATCTTGCCATATAGGACAAGTGAAAATTTGTGTATGCAATAATTTCGCCAAAATCATTCTGAACCTAATCAAAAAAATATATTTGATTGTGTTTGTTTAGTATTAAATTATTGTAAACGTATTTAAAATATATTTAATTGGGTTAGGCTAAAATAAATTGTTCTTGTTATAATAAGGTTAGGTACGTTTTCTAAGATTCTTTTGGTGCAAAATTAAAAATTTTTACATTAACATTAATGAAAAAAATATATCTTTAAATGTATAAGAGAAATTTTCAGAAAGGACTTAATTTTAGATGAGTCCTTTCTAATTGACCAGTTTTACATATTCGGCACGACATATATAAATATATAAATATATATATAAATATATAAATATATATATAAATATATAAATATATATATAAATATATTTTTTATTATCACACCGGCCGATTCCCACCAAGGCAGGGTGGCCCGAAAAAGAAAAACTTTCACCATCATTCACTCCATCACTGTCTTGCCAGAAGGGTGCTTTACACTACAGTTTTTAAACTGCAACATTAACACCCCTCCTTCAGAGTGCAGGCACTGTACTTCCCATCTCCAGGACTCAAGTCCGGCCTGCCGGTTTCCCTGAATCCCTTCATAAATGTTACTTTGCTCACACTCCAACAGCACGTCAAGTATTAAAAACCATTTGTCTCCATTCACTCCTATCAAACACGCTCACGCATGCCTGCTGGAAGTCCAAGCCCCTCGCACACAAAACCTCCTTTACCCCCTCCCTCCAACCCTTCCTAGGCCGACCCCTACCCCGCCTTCCTTCCACTACAGACTGATACACTCTTGAAGTCATTCTGTTTCGCTCCATTCTCTCTACATGTCCGAACCACCTCAACAACCCTTCCTCAGCCCTCTGGACAACAGTTTTGGTAATCCCGCACCTCCTCCTAACTTCCAAACTACGAATTCTCTGCATTATATTCACACCACACATTGCCCTCAGACATGACATCTCCACTGCCTCCAGCCTTCTCCTCGCTGCAACATTCATCACCCACGCTTCACACCCATATAAGAGCGTTGGTAAAACTATACTCTCATACATTCCCCTCTTTGCCTCCAAGGACAAAGTTCTTTGTCTCCACAGACTCCTAAGTGCACCACTCACTCTTTTTCCCTCATCAATTCTATGATTCACCTCATCTTTCATAGACCCATCCGCTGACACGTCCACTCCCAAATATCTGAATACGTTCACCTCCTCCATACTCTCTCCCTCCAATCTGATATTCAATCTTTCATCACCTAATCTTTTTGTTATCCTCATAACCTTACTCTTTCCTGTATTCACCTTTAATTTTCTTCTTTTGCACACCCTACCAAATTCATCCACCAATCTCTGCAACTTCTCTTCAGAATCTCCCAAGAGCACAGTGTCATCAGCAAAGAGCAGCTGTGACAACTCCCACTTTGTGTGTGATTCTTTATCTTTTAACTCCACGCCTCTTGCCAAGACCCTCGCATTTACTTCTCTTACAACCCCATCTATAAATATATTAAACAACCACGGTGACATCACACATCCTTGTCTAAGGCCTACTTTTACTGGGAAAAAATTTCCCTCTTTCCTACATACTCTAACTTGAGCCTCACTATCCTCGTAAAAACTCTTCACTGCTTTCAGTAACCTACCTCCTACACCATACACTTGCAACATCTGCCACATTGCCCCCCTATCCACCCTGTCATACGCCTTTTCCAAATCCATAAATGCCACAAAGACCTCTTTAGCCTTATCTAAATACTGTTCACTTATATGTTTCACTGTAAACACCTGGTCCACACACCCCCTACCTTTCCTAAAGCCTCCTTGTTCATCTGCTATCCTATTCTCCGTCTTACTCTTAATTCTTTCAATTATAACTCTACCATACACTTTACCAGGTACACTCAACAGACTTATCCCCCTATAATTTTTGCACTCTCTTTTATCCCCTTTGCCTTTATACAAAGGAACTATGCATGCTCTCTGCCAATCCCTAGGTACCTTACCCTCTTCCATACATTTATTAAATAATTGCACCAACCACTCCAAAACTACATCCCCACCTGCTTTTAACATTTCTATCTTTATCCCATCAATCCCGGCTGCCTTACCCCCTTTCATTTTACCTACTGCCTCACGAACTTCCCCCACACTCACAACTGGCTCTTCCTCACTCCTACAAGATGTTATTCCTCCTTGCCCTATACACGAAATCACAGCTTCCCTATCTTCATCAACATTTAACAATTCCTCAAAATATTCCTTCCATCTTCCCAATACCTCTAACTCTCCATTTAATAACTCTCCTCTCCTATTTTTAACAGACAAATCCATTTGTTCTCTAGGCTTTCTTAACTTGTTAATCTCACTCCAAAACTTTTTCTTATTTTCAACAAAATTTGTTGATAACATCTCACCCACTCTCTCATTTGCTCTCTTTTTACATTGCTTCACCACTCTCTTAACTTCTCTCTTTTTCTCCATATACTCTTCCCTCCTTGCATCACTTCTACTTTGTAAAAATTTCTCATATGCTAACTTTTTCTCCCTTACTACTCTCTTTACATCATCATTCCACCAATCGCTCCTCTTCCCTCCTGCACCCACTTTCCTGTAACCACAAACTTCTGCTGAACACTCTAACACTACATTTTTAAACCTACCCCATACCTCTTCAACCCCATTGCCTATGCTCTCATTAGCCCATCTATCCCATCTATAGTTCGAGTTCTAATGACCAGAGCTTTTTGGTAAGATGGGGAAGGAAGAAGGATGGGTAAGGATGGAAATATTGGAAAAGGGTTGGAAGGGGGGAGAGGTAGGATATAAAAGGTAAGTGGCCCAACCACTTTGGTGTAATTTAAAAAGTGTATTTGAATTGATAAGATATTCTTTAAGGGGTATAATACTAACCCATCAGAGTCACATAAATATAATAGGTATATAAGTACATGACTCTGAATTGGTTGTAATTATACAAGTTGCAATTGCTTTTTTTTTTTTTTTTTTTTTTTTTTTTTTTTTTTTTTTTCGCGAGTGCACAACGGATATTTATACAACAAGAAAGGCAATATTTTCTGGCCAGTATGAGCTCGTGACAATAGCTTCTTAATGGTGGTGTCCAACAATAGTCAATAGCATAATTTTACATTAGAAAGTTATTTAAGATGTCTCCCTAATTGGGGGCAATGATTTTCTCAGTATACATAAAAGGGTTCTGGTAGTATCCAATCTTCTTCGTCAGGTAAGTTGCTCAAAATCATGGGTCGAGGGTAATCATCTTTATGAATAAAACGACGAACCCTCTGTGGGAGAGTCATTCTTTGAGTCCTGTGAGGCGGAGTATTGATGGTGTAATCGGTGGTATTTATCACTTGTATAGGATGTTCTCTATCTGGCATGTATAGTTCTTGCATTGTATAAAGTTGTTTCTTTTTTAGGGTGTCAAGGCGTACATTTATGGCAGTGATATCTTGTTGTGTATGTAAATCTGCCATTTTAACTCTGTCTCTCCTCCTGGTATCGGTAATAAAGCGAAGAGCTCTATTCTGGACCCTTTGTAACCGTAGCATGTTGGTCTTTGTTGTTAATGACATTGGGACACAATGGTATTCAAGTATAGGTCTTATTATCATTTTACACAGATGTTTTTTGACATGTTGAGGGGCTTGATTGAATCGAAAGAGTCTGCTAAGACCGGCTTTGGCTGTGTTGATCTTTTTAGTTACATGAGATGTTGAGTGGAGCAGCCTGTCTATTTCATATCCCAAGATCTTGTTAGGGTTTCTAATGGCTACAGGTGTACCTCTGATGGAGATACCCCCTTTATCTTCGATGGTTGATGCAAAACATCCTATCGTGCTAACAAGGACCTTGTCAGGGTTAGTCGTAATTCTCCATTTCTTCTCCCAATTAGATGTTCGACGAAGTTCAATATTCATTTTTTCTATGACTCTCTCATACTTGTATTTTCCTGTTACTGGAGTTGATGAGACGACATGAATAACATCATCTGCAAACTGTGTCACAATTGTGTCATTAAACTCTGGTTGAGGAAGGTCATTCACATAAATGTTAAACAGAAGTGGACTGAGACAAGAACCTTGTGGGACACCAGCCGTCGGTATAAAAGGTTCTGTCGACTTGCCATGAAAGGTGGGAATGATTTTTCTTTGAGTTAAGAAATTATAAATTACTCTGAGAAAAGTCCAGTTATGGTCTGGTAGGTCAATGAGTTTGTATATAAGGCCATCATGCCATAAGCTATCAAAAGCTTTATGAACATCTCTGGTGGCAATTAAGGCAAGATTGCCCTGCTGTTTTAGACTTGCTACAGTGTCAAAAATAACATTTATTGCATGATTGGTACCTCTGTGTGTTCTAAAGCCAAATTGTTTTTCAGTAAACAAGTGATTGAACTCCATATAGTAATTCAATCTGTTGGAGATGACTTTCTCAAGAACTTTTCCAGTGACTTCAAGTAAAGATATAGGTCTATAGTTCCCAGGTTGGTGGATGTCTTTATTGGGCTTAGCAAGAAAGATCATTCTAGCAGTCTTAAAAACAACTGGAAAATGTCCTGAGGCCAAGATGGCATTAAAGATATTTACCAAGGACTGTTTGCAATTTCTAGGTAGGTACTTTATTTGTTTCATTGTTATTCCAGAGAGGCCAGGGGCTCTATTTCTCATTCTTCCAATAACCTGACTTATCTCTAGTAATGTAATAGGTCTAGTAAGCGGGTGGGTATCTTCAAGAGTTGAAGTATCGATGGTAGGTAGTGGTTGTAGATCATCCCAGTTCTCATCTCTCCATTCATTTACTAACTATATATATATATATATATATATATATATATATATATATATATATATATATATATATATATATATAGATATATATATTTCTTCTTTTGGAAAAGTGAATGTCAGTGTACAGTCGTCTGCATATGCATGGGATTCTGGGATGAGATGAAGAAGGTCGTTGAAGTAGACATTCCATAACAATGGTCACAGAACACTTTTTTTTGTGGAACATTTGCCCCGATAGGATGTCTTGCTCATTCTGTTCCAATGAGAACTACACTTAGAGATCTACCATGAAGGTAATCACTGAGGAGACATAGTGTAGAGCCTGCAATTCCCAGAGCTTGCAGTTTTGCTAAGAGTCCCTGGTGCCACACTCGGTCAAAAGCACCAGCAATGTCCAGTGCTACCACACAGCTGACTTTGGATTCATCCAGTGACTGGTGCCACTTAGTAGAGAGGTTTAACAACAGATCAGCAGCAGAGTAACCTTTCCTAAAGCCATATTGACGGTCACAAAGTAGTGAGTGGTAGTCAAAAAAATCTGTCATTTGTCTTGAGATTATTGTCTCTAGGATCTTACCAGTGATTGACAGGTGTGACACTTGTCTGTAGTTGCTGATTTCTGCTCTGCTCTTCTTTTTGTGAACAGGGACTATATTTGCATCTTTCCACAGAGAGGGCTATTTACACTGTACTAGGCAGTGTTGAAAGATGCGAGTTAGAGGTGCTGCTAGCTGGTCTGCACATCTCAGCAATCTTGGGCTCAACTTGTCTGGGCCCACAGCCTTTTCTTGGTCAAGCGATTTAAGAAGGAAGTGCACCTCTTCCTGCTTTATTGTCACCACTAACAGTTTTGATACAGTTCTTGCAGCTAGCCAAGGAGGGTCCCTTGTTGGATCAGGAACTTGCATTTTGGTAGCAAAGTGTTCGGAAAAGAGGTCCGCTTTCTCTTGACTGTTAGTAGAGGTGGTCCCATCCTGTCGATTTAGAGGTGGGATGAGCTCATCAGGCAGATAACCTTGTCTGTCCTTGACCAGGGACCACCAGGTTTTGGAACCTACCCCCACCTGATGCTAGCTTTCTTCTTATGT
Organism: Cherax quadricarinatus; assembly: GCF_038502225.1. NCBI lineage: Eukaryota > Metazoa > Arthropoda > Malacostraca > Decapoda > Parastacidae > Cherax > Cherax quadricarinatus. The sequence goes on from NC_091295.1 coordinate 51,816,474, forward strand.
CCATCTCCCATTTAGCGATGGCCCACTTTTGAACGACACCCATATGCTTACAGGTTTGCCTGTGCAAGTTCTTGTAATAGTTGGTAGGATGTCTCATACTTTCGCCATGCCTTGTACTTAGCAGTAGCAGCCTCTCTACAACGAAAGCCAAACCAAGGCTGATCTGTAGGCTTTGTCACATATTGCCGGTGAGGAATGTGTTCTTGTTGTAGATTAAGGATGTGTCCAGTGGAGGCTTTCACTTGATTGTCAACATCCCCTTGGAGAAGAGCATTCCAATTGGTGGTGGCGAGCTCAGAGCAAAGGGCTGGCCAATTACCTTTTTCCCATAGCCAGGTTGTGCGTGTGGACTCCTCACCTTGTTCTCTTGTGATCTTAAGTGTCGTAAAAGTAGCCTTGTGGTCAGATGATTCAACGTAGCCGAGGGGTTGACAAGTGACTATACCTTCTGCTAGATCGCTCACTACTGGGTCAAGGGAGGAGCCAGAAATGTGAGTAGGGAAATCAACAAAGTTTCTCATGTCAAATACTGCAAGGTCATCAAAGTCCCTCTGTATAAGGTGCTGGTTGAGGTCACCAACAATTATGACATGTTGACAGTTGTGTTGTAGCAGAAGGGAGTCCATATTTTCCATTAGGAAGTTGATAGGGTCTGCATGTTGCCACTGAGGTCTGTACATTGCACATGATAGTACAGAGGTACTAGTGTTTATGCATAGCTTGAAGAATATCATTTCAAGATGATTAGGGATGGCAACATCAATGTGCTGGGCATGAACACTTTTAGAGAAGCACACAGCAACACCTCCTCCTTGCCCTTGCCTGTCTCTTCTCATCCATGAGGTGTAGTCAGCAATTCTTGCAAAAATTTTCTGGAGTCCTATCTCTCTGTCTGTCTGTCTGTCTGTCTGTCTCTCTCTCTCTCTCTCTCTCTCTCTCTCTCTCTCTCTCTCTCTCTCTCTCTCTCTCTCTCTCTCTCTATCTCTCTATGTCTGTCTGTCTGTCTGTCTGTCTGTCTGTCTCTCTCTCTCTCTCTCTCTCTCTCTCTCTCTCTCTCTCTCTCTCTCTCTCTCTCTCTCTATCTATCTATCTGTCTATCTATCTATCTCTATCTATCTATCTCTCTGTCTCTGTCTGTCTGTCTGTCTCTGTCTCTCTCTCTCTTTCTCTCTCTATCTCTTTCTCTATCTCTCTCTCTCTCTCTCTCTCTCTCTCTCTCTCTCTCTCTCTCTCTCTCTCTCTCTATCTATCTATCTATCTATCTATCTATCTATCTATCTATCTATTTATCTATATATCTCTATCTCTCTGTCTCTATCTCTCTGTCTCTGTCTGTCTGTCTGTCTGTCTCTGTCTCTCTCTCTCTCTCTCTCTCTCTCTCTCTCACTCTCTTTTTTTACACAGGGTTAGACAAGGTTAGGTTAAGGATCTCTAGCTTTATTGACAAGCTATTTACAGGTTAAGGATTCTTAACTTTATTGACAAGCTAAGAGCTGTTACCTACATCAGCTCATTTGAAAGCATTTTTAGTGTTATGAAACATACAAGTAGGGAACAGGATGAAATTGGAGCCATCTGTGGGCCAGCATTTTCATCTGATCAACTGACTTTATCTCTCTCTATCTCTCTCTCTCTTTATCTCTATATCTGTCTCTCTCTCTCTATGTCTCTATTTTTTTTACACAGGGTTTGACAAGGTTAAGGATCCCTAGCTTTATTGACAAGCTATTTACAGGTTAAGGATTCCTAACTTTATTGACAAGCTAAGAGCTGTTACCTACATCAGCTCATTTGAAAGCATTTTTATTGTTATGAGACATACAAGTAGGGAACAGGATGAAGTTGGAGCCATCTGTGGGCCAGCATTTTCATTTGATCAACTGCCTTTATCTCGTTGACATCATTATGCTGTACGAATACGTACCATACTCGAGTCATCCTTGGTATATATGATCTCAGATAGAGTGATGTTCTGGAGAAGGGTACAGCCAGAGTGAAGTTGCTGCTTTCTGCCCGTCTTGTGGCATAAAAGCTTGTTTCACGCTGTCCTCGAAGTGGATCCAAGTGTGGTACTTTGACAGTATTGGACTTGTACATAACAGTAAGGCCACCCACACATCTCCTGTGTTGAAGGCTCTGCTGAAATGACAGATCTATCCAGGATGGGTCCAGGCGAGAGATGAGACGTCTTGCTCTGTTCTCTACTCTGTCAAGCAGTCGCAGATGAGAGGGGGGCAGGCAAACCAAGAAAGTGGAGCATACTCAAGGTGTGAGCGCACTTGTGCCTCGTACAGAATCTTGCATCCCCTACTGTCAAGCAGATGCGAGATACGGCGAAGTGCTGTAAGCTTCCTGGCTGCCTTGTTTGCAAGATTTACAACATGGTTCTTCATGGTTAGTTTAGGGTCAAATTTCACCCCAAGGATATCAACTTCTTCTCCAGGTGTCAACACCCTCCCATTCATCCTTACTACTGCACCAGCATTACCATCATGGTGCCTAGAGACGATCATCATTTGCGTTTTCTCAGGTGCAAATGTTACTTGCCATCTATTTCCCCAAGCTGATATAGCTCTGAGCTGGTGATTGATGTAGCTTAGAGCAGCTGGCATTTCTTCTCTTGGATAAGTGAATGTCAGTGTACAGTCGTCTGCATATGCATGTGATTCTGGGATGAGATGAAGAAGGTCATTGAAGTAGACATTCCATAACAATGGACCCAGCACGCTTCCTTGTGGAACACTTGCCCCAATAGGATGTCTTGCTTATTCCGTTCCGTAGCAACAGTAACAACAACAAAAGCAGGAACCGCAGTAGCAACAGTAACAACAAAAGTATGAACCGCAGTAGCAACAGCAACAAAAACAAAAGTAGGAACCTGAGTAGCAAGAGCAACAATAATAATATTTACAATAACATAAACACAGGCAGAAACCGCAGTAGCAACAGTAACAACAACAAAAGCAGAAACCACAGTAGCAACAGTAACAACAACAAAAGCAGAAACCACAGTAGCAACAGTAACAACAACAATAGCAGGAACCGCAGTAGCAACAGTAACAACAACAAAAGGAGGAACCGCAGTAGCAACAGCAACAACAACAAAAGCAGGAACCGCAGTAGCAACAGTAACAACAACAAAAGCAGGAACCGCAGTAGCAACAGTAACAACAACAAGAGCGGGAACCGCAGTAGCAATAGTAACAACAACAAAAGCGGGAACTGCAGTAGCAACAGTAGCAACAACAAAAGCAGGAACCGCAGTAGCAACAGTAACAACAACAAAAGCGGGAACCGCAGTAGCAATATTAACAACAACAAAAGCAGGAACCGCAGTAGCAACAGTAACAACAACAAAAGCAGGAACCGCAGTAGCAATAATAAAACAACAAAAGCGGGAACTGCAGTAGCAACAGTAACAACAACAAAACCGGGAAGCGCAGTAGCAACAGTAACAACAACAAAAGTGGGAACCGCAGTAGCAATAGTAACAACAACAAAAGCGGGAACCGCAGTAGCAACAGTAACAACAACAAAAGCAGGAACCGCAGTAGCAACAGTAACAACAACAAAAGCGGGAACCGCAGTAGCAATAGTAACAACAACAAAAGCGGGAACTGCAGTAGCAACAGTAACAACAACAAAAGCGGGAATTGCAGTAGCAACAGTAACAACAACAAAAGCAGGAACCGCAGAAGCAACAGTAACAACAACAAAAGGAGGAACCGCAGTAGCAACAGTAACAACAACAAAAGCAGGAACCGCAGTAGCAACAGTAACAACAACAAAAGGAGGAACCGCAGTAGCAATAGTAACAACAACAAAAGTAGGAACCGCAGTAGCAACAGTAACAACAACAAAAGCAGGAACCGCAGTAGCAGCAGTAACAACAACAAAAGCGGGAACCGCAGTAGCAATAGTAACAAGAACAAAAGGAGGAACTGCAGTAGCAACAGTAACAACAACAAAAGCAGGAACCGCAGTAGCAACAGTAACAACAACAAAAGCAGGAACCGCAGTAGCAACAGTAACAACAACAAAAGGAGGAACCGCAGTAGCAACAGTAACAACAACAAAAGCGGGAACTGCAGTAGCAACAGTAACAACAACAAAAGCGGGAACTGCAGTAGCAACAGTAACAACAACAAAAGCAGGAACCGCAGTAGCAACAGTAACAACAACAAAAGGAGGAACCGCAGTAGCAGCAGTAACAACAACAAAAGTAGAAACCGCAGTAGCAACAGCAACAATAATAATATTTACAATAACATAAACATTAACAATAAAAACAACAACAATACACAACAGCAGTAGTAACAGAAACTAAGAACATCAACGGAACAGTATCATCACCAAAATACAAAAAAAAATAACAACAGTAGCTACAATAAAGACAACAGCGGTAACAATAACACTAACAAGAACACAACATAAACATATACTAATTTCGCTTATTGGAAATAAAAGAAAAATTTCCCTTATATCATTGGACCGGACGTCAGAATATATCAGCATCATCATCATTATCATGATTGGAAGGGCTAAACCCGTAGGGATTATGCAGCGCCTGTGGGGGGGGAGGAGGAATGGAAGGTATTCAGGCTTAATTCAGGGAACTGGATCACAGATTCAATTTCCTAGATCAAGAGCCCCTCACAAGTGTCAAGGAACCTCCCTTGAAAGGTGAGAATAGAGCATGTTTGGTTAGGTAAGGTTCGTCAGGAAATGGGACGAGTGTTTCCGGACGCCGGTCTTAGTCAGATGACCCACCGTTGGAGCTTTTGGTCATCTGACCGAGGCCTTCCGCTGGCTTACCACTCCACCCCTTTCCTACAGCGATACGCAAACCATTGCCCAACTGACACGTGTATTTATCCAGGTTTCTTAACGATACTATGTCAGCATCAACACTGCTAATAATGGATATGCAATCTGTGTGTGCGGGAAAAGGACGGGTTTGCGTGCCTGCGTGCGTGCACGCAAGAATTCATAGCGGCAAGGGGAAACTGTGGCCAAAAAAATGGAAGCTATGCAGTTAGTTTTTCCCTATTACCCGTGATGGAGCAATCTGCACCCAGCCTCCGCCATGCATCATAATCAAATAAAAGTTGCTAGCCAAAACATCTTTCCAACTGCACTTCTCTGGCAGCAGAGCAAGTTTGGCCCACGACTCGAGTTGCCTCGGTCCGGCCCCGCACACCCGCAGAAATTCTGACGGACACCGACAAATTGGAGGGATGGAGGTATTGGAAGAGGCAGGGAGGGAAGGAATAAAGGAAGGAGGGATCGGAGAGGAGAGGGTAGAGTGGAATCGAACTTGGGGAAGTGTTCTTTCAAGGGTCTGTTAATAAGACAAGGTGCCGTTTGTGGTATTTTATTGAGATGATGTTACGCCCCCCAGGGACTTTTCGGAGGTTAATTTTGATGACAGAATTCTGTCAAATTGGAGTCCCTGGCGGATGAAACATCTCAGTAAAATGGAATAAACTGCATATTGTGTCTTATTAACATCCTTCTTGCTATATAATAATCATATTAGATAATCGAAAATAAGGAAATCATATTTTTTATAATAAAATACTGGATAAAATAGTGTGGTGCTACATTATTTTGCATGATCGTTATATAGTGGTAGCCCAGACTATGTCTCCCTGTTATGTTTCAAGGATTCGTTCCAGCAGAGCTGCATCTACTATTGCTTGGGAATTACCATCTCTCAGGATAGATTATCCCACACACAGGGACGGGCTTTGGGCAGGTGGACTGATACTGCTATAGGCTAGTGACATGAAAGGAAGAGGCGAACCCATGAAGTTTTTACACACACACACACACACACACACACACACACACACACACGAACGTACGCATATTCCATGCACGTCCCTAGAAAGTTCACATAAAAACTGTATTTTATGGGCAGTGGTCGACTTTTAGCCTCATGGGTTAACGTGATGTGGATGATTCTCAATCACTCCTTCCTCCAGTTAGTTTCTCCTTCAGGTACTTCCTCCTCCAGTCACTTTCTCTACTGACTTTCTCCAGTAATTTCCTCCTTCAGTCACTTTCTCCTTTAATCACTGTTTTCTCAGTCATTACTTCCATCAGTCACTTCCTTCAGTACTCACCTATTTGTGGTTGCAGGGGTCGAATCATAGTTCTTGGCCCAGCCTCTTCACTGATCGCTACTATGTCCTCTTCTCACTACTCCATGAGCTTTATCATACCTCGTCTTAAAACTATATATGGTTCCTGCCTACACTACGTCACTTGCCAGATTATTCCACTTCCTGACAACTCTATATGTATATGTGTATGTGTGTGTACTCACCTATTTGTGGTTGCAGGGGTCGATTCGCAGCTCCTGGCCCTGGCGGTGTGTGTGTGTGTGTGTGTGTATTCACACAAGCGAGAGCGGAAACATAACATGTCTGATCAATTTGTGTTTTTGTTAACTATTCCAGTTATCTGAAAGCAAATTACTGCTAATTTTATTTCCATATCAAATATATTGAATTATTCGTTTATCATCAGTGTTTTTTTTTTTTCGATCAGCCTTTCAGGGTGAGATTTTTTTTCAGTGCGATTTTTTTGGGCGAGAGAAAGCCTTAGTATTTATTAATCGCTGGGTAACTCAAAAAAATGAGAATGCAATAAAATGTTATGAAATTATTTAATTATATGACTATTATTTAGAATGAAAAAATGATTATTACTTTAAATTAAATAATAGTTATTATTATATTATCATTATTATCATAGAACAGCTGAGGATATATAAACCGAGAGGTGTATTTCTCTCAGCGTATATATGCTGAGAATTTACATTAATCCTTGTTTCAGGATTAAAGTATTCTTGTCTGGTGGTGAAACAGTTGCATGTAGCCTTAATGACCCTAGTGTAGACGATAGGCTTTAAACCCCCATTAACCTGGCCAAGAGAAGAAGAATTTTACAAAACATTCTAATATCTGAATAATGATGGAGAACTAATGGTTCCATACTGACGAACAGACGCCTCTAACAGTGTATATATATCCGGAAGTGTGTGTATATATATATATATAATGTTAATGTCGTGCCGAATAGGTAAACTTTACTATTTTGGCTTAAATAGCAACGTTCTTCTTGCCGAATAAGGCAAGCAAAAATTCGTGTATGCAATAATTTCGCAAAAATCACTGTGAACCTAATGAAAAAAAATTCATTGTGGGTGTGTGTATATATATATATATATATATATATATATATATATATATATATATATATATATATATATATATATATATATATATATATATATATATGTCGTGCCGAATAGGCAGAACTTGCGATTTTGGCTTAAATAGCAACGTTCATCTTGCCATATAGGAAAAGTGAAAATTTGTGAGTGCAATAATTTCGCCAAAATCATTCTGAACCTAACGAAAAAAAATATATTTCACTGTGTTTGTTTAGTATTAAATTACTGTAAATAAATCTAAAATATATTTAGTTGGGTTAGGCTAAAATAAATTGTTCTTGTTATAATAAGGTTAGGTAAGTTTTCTAAGATTCTTTTGGAGCAAAATTATAAATTTTTACATCAACATTAATGAAAAAAAATATATCTTTAAACGTATAAGAGAAAATTTCAGAATGAAATTAATTTTAAACGAGTTCTTGCTAATTGACCAGTTTTACATATTCGGCACGACATATATATATATATATATATATATATATATATATATATATATATATATATATATATATATATATATATATGTATATATATATATATTTTATTATCACACTGGCCGATTCCCACCAAGGCAGGGTGGCCCGAAAAAGAAAAACTTTCACCATCATTCACTCCATCACTGTCTTGCCAGAAGGGTGCTTTACACTACAGTTTTTAAACTACAACATTAACACCCCTCCTTCAGAGTGCAGACACTGTACTTCCCATCTCCATTTATTTCAAACCCAAATCCACTAACAAACTAACAAAAATATTTACCCAACCCATTTTTCCATGCAACCCAAGGAACAAATAAGCTTTGATAACCCTATTAACTTGAGTGCTAGTCTCACTCAAATCCAATCCCACTCACTCATATATTTATCTAACCTAAATCTGAAGCTACTTAAGGTTTTAGCGCTTCAACAACCCTACTAGTAGACTGTTCCAGTCATCAGCTACCATATTTCCAAACCATTACTTTCCTATATCTCTTCTAAATCGACGCGGGTATAATATATACACCAAAAGATATATAACAGGGAATACACATAGTGCTTACTCACACGAAGATTCTTTGATAAATTGACATCTTAGGTTTCATACAAAAAAAAATCAGTTTCCAGTTAGTGTGGAGAGAAAGACCACCTGTTACCCCAAGACGCATGACATTATAGCGATCTCTGATTTCACGAGCCTACTGCAATTGTTTCAGGCTCGGAGACAGTTTAATGACTAGTCTGGGGGAACGAATGGCCAACTAATGTGATTCATGGAAGCCATTAGATAAACAAAGTGTGCTCTCTCTCTCTCACTCCCTCTCTCTCTCTCTCACTCCCTCTCTCTCTCTTTCCCTCTCGGTTCCAGCGCTGTAAGACGTTACCTCCTTAGGATGTGAAAGTATGGCAATACACATGTTAGAACCCTGGGAGGATATGTAGTGAGAAAGCAAATGATTGCCGACAAGATCAAGAATTAGACACACGTGACGCAACAGAGTACCTTTCGTTGAAAACGTCTCACCAAAAGAGCTAATTTATTTTTTTTATTAACATATCGGCCGATTCCCACCAAGGCAGGGTGGCCCAAAAAAGAAAAACTTTCATCATCACTCACTCCATCACTGTCTTACCAGAGGGGTGCTTTACACTACAGTTTATAAAACCGCAACATTAACACCCCTCCTTCAGAGTGCAGACACTGTACTTCCCATCTCCAGGACTCAAGTCCGGCCTGCCGGTTTCCCTGAATCCCTTCGTTTATATATTCATAAATAACTCATTGCGATTGTGACCGGATATAAACATGTAAATAGTTCATAGCCACTGTAACTTGTTCAGCTATTAAAACTTTGGGGTCCAGTCCCTGGACCCATTACGTACCTCTGTAATCTTTTGACTACCTCCCACAGGATGGGTATGGGGTGCATAATAAATATATTAAACAAAAGGCTTGCAGGCCTACTGTTGTGCCTCAAGTATATATATACCCTTCAGTGTACATAAGCTGCAGGGATATATACACCCTTCAGTGTATATCAGCTGTAAGGATATATACACCCTTTGGTGTACATATCCTTGCGGATTGTTGCCCCAATCTCCATCGACGACCAGTTTGCAGCAGTACTTAGCCTAGTAACAACGGAAAGGATGATCTGTCTTTAGTGGAGTGTTGAACACTCATCAGTTCTCTTCCTTCCCTCTGAGTGACCTTCTCACATTCTCATTAATATGTTAATGTATATATTGAATAAATGGCTCCTCCAAGATTTTTTAAACTAATTATTAATTAATGTTAATTATGTGTTCTTTATTTCAAGCGTGTGCGAGTGTGGGCCATCCACGATATTTGTCTACTCGTGTGTAAGGTAGTGTTCCATGTTGACTCTCTCTCTCTCTCTCTCTCTCTCTCTCTCTCTCTCTCTCTCTCTCTCTCCTGCTTTTCTATTTTTGAATCATACACTTATGTTACATACGATTGACCATAATCTATATAGAAGCAGATGGTTCTCAGCACAGCCTCGGTGTGGACTTCCAGCTTCTCTATTGTCTGTCTTTTCTACATACTCCATTTGTAGGAGAATATAAGAAAGATAGGTGCTTTGCTAGCATACCCAGAAACCTATGTAAAAAAAGTGCAAACAATTTGCCTTATGAACGTGAGTCAGAACTTGACCAAATCGAGGCAGAAGTCAGCAACGAACCTCCGACAGGACTAAAGCAGAGCATATACAGGCCACTGGTTTAAGAGAGAGAGAGAGGTCTGATACTGCCGGTGTTTACGTGTCCACAGGGGTCCGTGACCACACATAAGCACTTAGCCCAGAGAGACGATAACCTGCTCCGCTCTAGTGACACACTTAATAGCTGCTTTGTTTACACTAGGCAGCGAAGAAATAAAGTTGGAGTCTCAGCCCCACCTCCCTCCAGTGTGGCGAAAATCGTGTAGCCTCCCAGTACTCTTTACTGTAGGATATATATATATATATATATATATATATATATATATATATATATATATATATATATATATATATATATATATATATATATATATATTCAACGAGTCGGCCGTCTCCCACCGAGGCAGGGTGACCCAAAAAGCAAGAAAATCCCCAAAAAGAAAAATACTTTCATCATGATTCAACACTTTCACCTCCCTCATACATAATCACCGTTTTTGTACAGGCGTTCAGATACAATAATTTGGAAGCATATATAAAGATACACAACATATCCCTCCAAACTGCCAATATCCCGAACCCCTCCTTTAAAGTGCAGGCATTGTACTTCCCATTTCCAGGACTCATGTCTTACTATATAAAAATAACCAGTTTCCCTGAATCCCTTCACTAAATATTACCCTGCTCACACTCCAACAGCTCGTTAGGTCCCAAAAACCATTCGTCTCCATTCACTTCTATCTAATATGCTCATGCACGCCTGCTGGAAGTCCAAGCCCCTCGCCCACAAAACCTCCCTTACCCATTCCTTCCAACCTTTTCGAGGACGACCCCTACCCCGCCTTCCTTCCCCTACAGATTTATACGCTCTCCATGTCATTCTACTTTGATCCACTCTCTCTAAGTGACCAAAACACCTCAACAACCTTTCTTCAGCCCTCTGACTAATACTTTTATTAACTCTACACCTTCTCCTAATTTCCACACACCGAATTTTCTGCATTATATATGTATATATATATATATATATATATATATATATATATATATATATATATATATATATATATATATATATATATATATATATATATATATATCCTGATGTGTGTATTCCTCTCAGAGAGTTTCAACGACACCATTCATCATTGCACTCTCTGAATTCGGTTCTTTTTTCCATTGGGATTTTCAATATTTGATTTCGAAAAAAGTGAACCTGATATTAACACTAATAAGATTTCAATTATTATCAAGGGTTACATATTTCTTTGACTTGTAATAATAACCATCGTTTATCAACTTAAATGAAATGCCGAAAAGCATTAAGCTTTTTTTCTCTTAATATCGTTAATCAACTTCAATAAAGTGCTGAGAGGTTGAGAGGTTAGGTAAAGTTTGTCAGGACACAAGACAAATGTTTCCTGTCGTGGATTTTAGTCATATGATGACCCACAGTTGGAGCTTTCGGTCATCTGACCGAGGCCTTCCGCTGGTTTACCGGTCCACCGGTAAGCCACAGGTCTACTTATCTGCTTGTTGCACAATCATAAATTAAAGTTGCATCGATACAGGTAATTTTTGTAGATTGTTTTAAAATTTAAAATAGTTTTCCTGTTTAATTTTCTTCACCTTGGTGTTCTGATTTCAAAGACATTTCCTGTTGAAAAATATCAATTTTTTTTTATAATCAGTTTTAAGCAGATAGTTCCTGGTTATTGGCTTATCAGTCGCTGGCTTACTAAGCCCTGGTTTATCAGTCGCTGGCTTACTAAGCCCTGGTTTACCAGTCGCTGGCTTACTAAGCCCTGGTTTACCAGTCGCTGGAATGACATTCGGACTGGGTAGCAAAAGAGATGAGTAGGCCTGGCTTGGTCGTGTTCTGAGTTCCGTCTGACTAGTTAGGTGGTACTGGTGAAGATACCAGCTTCACCAGTCTTTGCGTGTTTTGTGACTGTAACGATGAGTGTTTGTGTGGCTGTGCTGATATGTCTTGTGTGGCTGTGGTCATGTGTCTTGTGTGGCTGTGATGATGCGTCTTGTGTGGCTGTGGTGATGCGTCATCCGTGGCTGTGGTGATGCGTCTTGTGTGGCAGTGGAGATACGACTTGTGTGGCTCTGTAGATGCGTCTTGTGTGGCTGTGGTGATGTGTCTTGTATGGCAGTGGTGATGCGTCTAGTGTGGCTGTGGTGATGTGTCTTGTGTGGCTGTGGTGATGCGTCTAGTGTGGCTGTGGTGATGTGTCTTGTGTGGCTGTGGTGATGCGTCTAGTGTGGCTGTGGTGATGTGTCTTGTATGGCAGTGGTGATGCGTCTAGTGTGGCTGTGGTGATGTGTCTTGTGTGGCTGTGGTGATGCGTCTAGTGTGGCTGTGGTGATGTGTCTTGTGTGGCTGTGGTGATGCATCTTGTGTGGCTGTGGTGATGCATCTTGTGTGGCTGTGGTGATGCGTCTTGTGTGGCTGTGGTGATGCGTCTTGTGTGGCTGTGGTGATGCATCTTGTGTGGCTGTGGTGATGCATCTTGTGTGGCTGTGGTGATGCGTCTTGTGTGGCTGTGGTGATGCATCTTGTGTGGCTGTGATGATGTGTCTTGTGTGGCTGTGGTGATGCATCTTGTGTGGCTGTGATGATGTGTCTTGTGTGGCTGTGATGATGTGTCTTGTGTGGCTGTGGTGATGCATCTTGTGTGGCTGTGATGATGTGTCTTGTGTGGCTGTGATGATGTGTCTTGTGTGGCTGTGGTGATGCATCTTGTGTGGCTGTGATGATGTGTCTTGTGTGGCTGTGGTGATGCGTCTTGTGTGGCTGTGGTGATGCATCTTGTGTGGCTGTGGTGATGCATCTTGTGTGGCTGTGGTGATGCATCTTGTGTGGCTGTGATGATGTGTCTTGTGTGGCTGTGATGATGTGTCTTGTGTGGCTGTGGTGATGCGTCTTGTGTGGCTGTGGTGATGCATCTTGTGTGGCTGTGATGATGTGTCTTGTGTGGCTGTGGTGATGCGTCTTGTGTGGCTGTGATGATGCGTCTTGTGTGGCTGTGGTGATGCGTCTTGTGTGGCTGTGGTGATGCGTCTTGTGTGGCTGTGATGATGTGTCTTGTGTGGCTGTGGTGATGCGTCTTGTGTGGCTGTGGTGATGCGTCTTGTGTGGCTGTGGTGATGCGTCTTGTGTGGCTGTGGTGATGCGTCTTGTGTGGCTGTGGTGATGCGTCTTGTGTGGCTGTGGTGATGCGTCTTGTGTGGCTCTGGTGATGCGTCTTGTGTGGCTGTGGTGATGCGTCTTGTGTGGCTGTGGTGATGCGTCTTGTGTGGCTGTGGTGATGCTTCTTTAAAATGCTTTCTCACTGGTAGGTTTGGTGATGTAGCTGCTAGGTGTAGCTGCTAGGTGTAGCTGCTAGGTGTAGCCGCTAGGTGTAGCTGCTAGGTGTAGCTGCTACTTTTAGCTGCTAGGTGTAGCTTTTAGGTGTATCTGCTAGGTGTAACTGCTAGGTGTAGCTGCTAGGTGTAGCTGCTACTTGTAGCAGATAGGTGTAGCCGCTAGGTGTAGCTGCTAGGTGTAGCTGCTAGGTGTAGCTGCTAGGTGCAGCTGCTACTTGTAGCTGCTAGGTATAGCTACTACTTGTAGCTGCTAGGTGTAGCTGCTAGGTGTAGCTGCTAGGTGTAGCTGCTACTTGTAGATGCTAGGTGTAGCTGCTAGGTGTAGCTGCTAGGTGTAGCTGCTAGGTATCGCAGCTAGGTGTAGCTGCTAGATGTAGCTGCTAGGAGTAGCTGCTACTTATAGCTGCTAGGTGTAGCTGCTAGGCGTATCTGCTACTTGTAGCTGCTAGGTGTAGCTGCTAGGTGTAGCTGCTAGGTGTAGTTGCTAGATGTGGCTGCCAGGTGTAGCTGCTAGGTGTAGCTGCTACTTGTAGCTGCTAGGTATAGCTACTACTTGTAGCTGCTAGGTGTAGCTGCTAGGTGTAGCTGCTAGGTGTAGCTGCTACTTGTAGATGGTAGGTGTAGCTGCTAGGTGTAGCTGCTAGGTGTAGCTGCTAGGTATCGCAGCTAGGTGTAGCTGCTAGATGTAGCTGCTAGGTGTAGCTGCTACTTATAGCTGCTAGGTGTAGCTGCTAGGCGTATCTGCTACTTGTAGCTGCTAGGTGTAGCTGCTAGGTGTAGCTGCTAGGTGTAGTTGCTAGATGTGGCTGCCAGGTGTAGCTGCTAGGTGTAGCTGCCAGGTGTAGCTGCTAGGTGCAGCTGTTAGATGTAGCTGCTAGGTGTAGCTGCTAGGTGTAGCTGCTAGGTGTAGCCGCTAGGTGTAGCTGCCACTTGTAGCTGCTAGGTGTAGTTGCTACTTATAGCTGATAGGTGTAGCTGCTAGGTGTATCTGCTACTTGCAGCTGCTAGGTGTAACTGCTAGGTGTAGCTGCTAGATGTAGCTGCTAGGTGTAGCTGCTAGGTGTAGCTGCCAGGTGTAGCTGATAGGTGTAGCTGTTAGGTGTAGCTGCTAGGTGTAGCTGCTACTTGTAGCTGCTAGGTGTAGCTGCTAGGTGTATCTGCTAGGTGTAGCTGTTAGGTGTAGCTGCTAGGTGTAGCTGCTAGGTGTAGCTGCTAGGTGTAGCCGCAAGGTGTAGCTGCCACTTGTAGCTGCTAGGTGTAGCTGCTAGGCGTAGCGGCTAGGTGTAGCTGTTAGGTGTAGCTGCTAGGTGTAGCTGCTACTTGTAGCTGCTAGGTGTAGCTGCTAGGAGTAGCTGCTAGGTGTAGCTGTTAGGTGTAGCTGCTAGGCGTAGCTGCTAGTTGTAGCTGCTAGGTGCAGCCGCTAGGTGTAGCTGCCACTTGTAGCTGCTAGGTGTAGCTGCTAGGTGTAGCTGCTATGCGTAGCTGCTAGTTGTATCTGCTACTTGTAGCTGCTAGGTGTAGCTGTTAGGTGTAGCTGCTAGTTGTAGCTGCTAGATGTAGCTGCTAGGTGTAGCTGCTAGGTGTAGCTGCCAGGTATAGCTGCTAGGTGTAGCTGCTAGGTGTAGCTGCTACTTGTAGATGCTAAGTGTAGCTGCTAGGTGTAGCTGCTAGGTGTAGCTGTTAGGTGTAGCTGCTAGGTATAGCTGCTAGGTATAGCCGCTAGGTGTAGCTGCCACTTGTAGCTGCTAGGTGTAGCTGCTAGGTATAGCTGCTAGGTGTAGCTGCTAGGTTTAGCTGCTATGTGAAGCTGCTAGGTGTAGCTGCTACATGTAGCTGCTAGGTGTAGCTGCTAGGTGTAGCTGCTAGGTGTAGCTGCTACTTTGTAGCTGTTAGGAGTAGCTGCTAGGAGTAGCTGCTAGGTGGAGCTGCTAGGTGTAGCTGCTAGGTGTTGCTGCTAGGTGTAGCTGCTAGGTGTAGCTGCTAGGTGTAGCTGCTACTTGTAGCTGCTAGGTGCAGCCGCTAGGTGTAGCTGCTAGGTGTAGCTGCTAGGTGTAGCTGCTAGGTGTAGCTGCTAGGTGTATCTGCTAGGTGTAGCTGCTAGGTGTAGCTGATTCTTGTAGCTGCTAGGTGTAGCCGCTAGGTGTAGCTGCTAGGTGTAGCTGCTAGGTGTAACCACTAGGTGCAGCTGCTAGGTGTAGCTGCTAGGTGTAGCTACTACTTGCAGCTGCTAGGTGTAGCTGCTAGGTGTAGCTGCTAGATGTAGCTACTACTTGTAGCTGCTATTTGTAGCTGTTAGGTATAGCTGCTAGGTGTAGCTGCTGCTTGTAGCTGCTAGGTGTAGCTGCTAGGTGTAGCTGCTAGGTGTAGCTGCTAGGTGTAACTCCTAGGTGTAGCTCTTACTTGTAGCTGCTAGGTGTAGCTGCTAGGTGTATCTGCTACTTGCAGCTGCTAGGTGTAGCTGCTAGGTGTAGCTGCTAGGTGTAGCTGCTAGATGTAGCTGCTAGGTGTAGATGCTAGGTGTAACTGCTAGGTGCAGCTGCTAGGTGTAGCTGTTAGGTGTAGCTGCTATGAGTAGCTGCTACTTGTAGCTGCCAGGTGTAGCTGCTAGGTGTAGCTGCTACTTTTAGCTGCTAGGTGTAGCTTCTAGGTGTAGCTTCTAGGTGTAGCTGCTAGGTGTAGCTGCTAGGTGTAGCTGTTAGGTGTAGCTGCTAGGCGTAGCTGCTAGGTGTAGCTTCTAGGTGTAGCCGCTAGGTGTAGCTGCCACTTGAGCTGCTAGGTGTAGCTGATAGGTGTAGCTGCTATGTGTAGCTGCTAGATGTATCTGCTACTTGTAGCTGCTAGGTGTAGCTGTTATTTGTAGCTGCTATCTGTAGCTGCTAGATGTAGTTGCTAGGTGTAGCTGATAGGTGTAGCTGCCAGGTGTAGCTGCTAGGTGTAGCTGCTAGGTGTATCTGCTACTTGTAGATGCTAGGTGTAGCTGCTAGGTGTATCTGCTATGTGTAGCTGCTAGGTGTAGCTGCTTCTTGTAGCTGCTAGGTGTAGCCGCTAGGTGTAGCTGCCAGGTGTAGCTGCTAGGTGTAGCTGTTATGTGTAGCTGCTAGGTGTAGCTGCTACTTGTAGCTGCTAGGTGTAGCTGTTAGGAGTAGCTGCTAGGTGTAGCTGCTAGGTGTAGCCGCTAGGTGTAGCTGCCACTTGTAGCTGCTAGGTGTAGTTGCTACTTATAGCTGCTAGGTGTAGCTGCTAGGTGTATCTGCTACTTGTAGCTGCTAGGTGTAGCTGCTAGGTGTAGCTGCTAGGTGTAGCTGCTAGATGTAGCTGCTAGGTGTAGCTGCCAGGTGTAGCTGGTAGGTGTAGCTGCTAGGTGTAGCTGCTACTTGTAGCTGCTAGGTGTAGCTGCTAGTTGTATCTGCTAGGTGTAGCTGTTAGGTGTAGCTGCTAGGTGTAGCTGCTAGATGTAGCCGCTAGGTGTAGCTGCCACTTGTAGCTGCTAGGTGTAGCTGCTAGGTGTAGCTGCTAGGTGTAGCTGCTAGGTGTAGTTGTTAGGTGTAGCTGCTAGGTGTAGCTGCTACTTGTAAGCTGCTAGGTGTAGCTGCTAGGTGTAGCTGCTAGGTGTAGCTGTTAGGTGTAGCTGCTAGGCGTAGCTGCTAGGTGTAGCTGCTAGGTGTAGCCGGTAGGTGTAGCTGCCACTTGTAGCTGCTAGGTGTAGCTGCTAGGTGTAGCTGCTATGTGTAGCTGCTAGGTGTATCTGCTACTTGTAGCTGCTAGGTGTAGCTGTTAGGTGTAGCTGCTAGGTGTAGCTGCTAAATGTAGCTGCTAAAAGTAGCTGCTAGGTGTAGCTGCCAGGTTTAGCTGCTATGTGTAGCTGCTAGGTGTAGCTGCTAGGTTTAGCTGCTAGGTGTAGCTGCTAGGTTTAGCTGCTATGTGTAGCTGCTAGGTGTAGCTGCTACATGTAGCTGCTAGGTGTAGCTTTTAGGTGTAGCTGCTAGGTGTAGCTGCTAGGTGTAGCTGCTACTTTGTAGCTGCTACTTTGTAGCTGCTAGGTGTAGCTGCTAGGCGTAGCTGCTAGGTGGAGCTGCTAGGTGTAGCTGCTAGGTGTAGCTGCTAGGTGGAGCTGCTACTTGTAGCTGCTAGGGGCAGCCGCTAGGTGTAGCTGCTAGGTGGAGCTGCTAGGTGTAGCTGCTAGGTGTAGCTGCTAGGTGTATCTGCTAGGTGTAGCTGCTAGGTGTAGCTGATTCTTGTAGCTGCTAGGTGTAGACGCTAGGTGTAGCTGCTAGGTGTAGCTGCTAGGTGTAACCGCTAGGTGTAGCTGCAAGGTGTAGCTGCTAGGTGTAGCTACTACTTGCAGCTGCTAGGTGTAGCTGCTAGGTGTAGCTACTACTTGTAGCTGCTATTTGTAGCTGCTAGGTATAGCTGCAAGGTATAGCTGCTGCTTGTAGCTGCTAGGTGTAGCTGCTAGGTGTAGCTGCTAGGTGTAGCTGCTAGGTGTAACTGCTAGGTGTAGCTCTTACTTGTAGCTGCTTGGTGTAGCTGCTAGGTGTATCTGCTACTTGTAGCTGCTAGGTGTAGCTGCTAGGTGTAGATGCTAGGTGTAGCTGCTAGATGTAGCTGCTAGGTGTAGATGCTTGGTGTAGCTGCTAGGTGCAGCTGCTAGGTGTAGCTGTTAGGTGTAGCTGCTATGAGTAGCTGCTACTTGTAGCTGCCAGGTGTAGCTGCTAGGTGTAGCTGCTACTTTTAGCTGCTAGGTGTAGCTTCTAGGTGTAGCTGCTAGGTGTAGCTGTTAGCTGTAGCTGCTAGGCGTAGCTGCTAGGTGTAGCTTCTAGGTGTAGCCGCTAGGTGTAGCTGCCACTTGTAGCTGCTAGGTGTAGCTGATAGGTGTAGGTGCTATGTGTAGCTGCAAGGTGTATCTGCTTCTTGTAGCTGCTAGGTGTAGCTGTTATTTGTAGCTGCTATCTGTAGCTGCTAGATGTAGTTGCTAGGTGTAGCTGATAGGTGTAGCTGCCAGGTGTAGCTGCTAGGTGTAGCTGCTAGGTGTATCTGCTACTTGTGGATGCTAGGTGTAGCTGTTTACCTGCAGTTTACCTGGAGAGAGTTCCGGGGGTCAACCCCCCCGCGGCCCGGTCTGTGACCAGGCCTTCTGGTGGATCAGAGCCTGATCAACCAGGCTGTTGCTGCTGGCTGCACGCAAACCAACGTACGATCCACAGCCCGGCTGATCCGGAACTGACTTTAGGTGCTTGTCCAGTGCCAGCTTGAAGACTGCCAGGGGTCTGTTGGTAATCCCCCTTATGTGTGCTGGGAGGCAGTTGAACAGTCTCGGGCCCCTGACACTTATTGTATGGTCTCTTAACGTGCTAGTGACACCCCTGCTTTTCATTGGGGGGATGGTGCATCGTCTACCAAGTCTTTTGCTTTCGTAGTGAGTGATTTTCGTGTGCAAGTTCGGTACTAGTCCCTCTTGGATTTTCCAGGTGTATATAATCATGTATCTCTCCCTCCTGCGTTCCAGGGAATACAGGTTTAGGAACCTCAAACGCTCCCAATAATTGAGGTGTTTTATCTCCGTTATGCGCGCCGTGAAAGTTATCTGTACATTTTCTAGGTCGGCAATTTCACCTGCCTTGAAAGGTGCTGTTAGTGTGCAGCAATATTCCAGCCTAGATAGAACAAGTGACCTGAAGAGTGTCATCATGGGCTTGGCCTCCCTAGTTTTGAAGGTTCTCATTATCCATCCTGTCATTTTTCTTGCAGATGCGATTGATACAATGTTATGGACCTTGAAGGTGAGATCCTCCGACATGATCACTCCCAGGTCTTTGACGTTGGTGTTTCGCTCTATTTTGTGGCCAGAATTTGTTTTGTACTCTGATGAAGATTTAATTTCCTCATGTTTACCATATCTGAGTAATTGAAATTTCTCATCGTTGAACTTCATATTGTTTTCTGCAGCCCACTGAAAGATTTGGTTGATGTCCGCCTGGAGCTTTGCAGTGTCTGCAATGGAAGACACTGTCATGCAGATTCGGGTGTCATCTGCAAAGGAAGACACGGTGCTGTGGCTGACATCCTTGTCTATGTCGGATATGAGGATGAGGAACAAGATGGGAGCGAGTACTGTCCCTTGTGGAACAGAGCTTTTCACCGTAGCTGCCTCGGACTTTACTCTGTTGACGACTACTCTCCGTGTTCTGTTGGTGAGGAAATTATAGATCCATCGACCGACTTTTCCTGTTATTCCTTTAGCACGCATTTTGTGCGCTATTACGCCATGGTCACACTTGTCGAAGGCTTTTGCAAAGTCTGTATATATTACATCTGCATTCTTTTTGTCTTCTAGTGCATTTAGGACCTTGTCGTAGTGATCCAATAGTTGAGTCAGACAGGAGCGACCTGTTCTAAACCCATGTTGCCCTGGGTTGTGTAACTGATGGGTTTCTAGATGGGTGGTGATCTTGCTTCTTAGGACCCTTTCAAAGATTTTTATGACATGGGATGTTAGTGCTATTTGTCTGTAGTTCTTTGCTGTTGCTTTACTGCCCCCTTTGTGGAGTGGGGCTATGTCTGTTGTTTTTAGTAACTGTGGGACGACCCCCGTGTCCATGCTCCCTCTCCATAGGATGGAAAAGGCTCGTGATAGGGGCTTCTTGCAGTTCTTGATGAACACAGAGTTCCATGAGTCTGGCCCTGGGGCAGAGTGCATGGGCATGTCATTTATCGCCTGTTCGAAGTCATTTGGCGTCAGGATAACATCGGATAGGCTTGTGTTAATCAAATTTTGTGGCTCATAAAAAATTCATTTTGATCTTCGACTCTCAGTCTGGTTAGCGGCTTGCTAAAAACTGAGTCATATTGGGACTTGAGTAGCTCACTCATTTCCTTGCTGTCATCTGTGTAGGACCCATCTTGTTTAAGTAGGGGCCCAATACTGGACGTTGTTCTCGATTTTGATTTGGCATAGGAGAAGAAATACTTTGGGTTTCTTTCGATTTCATTTATGGCTTTTAGTTCTTCCCGCGATTCCTGACTCCTAAAGGATTCTTTTAGCTTAAGTTCCATGCTTGCTATTTCTCTGACCAGTGTCTCCCTACGCATTTCAGATATATTGACCTCTTTTAGCCGCTCTGTTATTCTTTTCCGTCGCCTGTAAAGGGAGCGCCTGTCTCTTTCTGTTTTACATCTACTCCTCCTTTTTCTTAGAGGAATAAGCCTTGTGCATACATCGAGTGCCACCGAGTTAATCTGTTCTAGGCATAAGTTGGGGTCTGTGTTGCTTAGTATATCTTCCCAGCTTATATCGGTTAGGACTTGGTTTACTTGGTCCCACTTTATGTTTTTGTTATTGAAGTTGAATTTGGTGAATGCTCCCTCGTGACTAATCTCATTATGTCGGTCTGGGGCTCCGCGCATACATGACTGAACCTCAATTATGTTGTGATCTGAGTATATTGTTTTTGATATGGTGACATTTCTTATCAGATCATCATTGTTAGTGAAGATGAGGTCTAGTGTATTCTCCAGTCTAGTAGGCTCTATTATTTGCTGGTTTAAATTGAATTTTGTGCAGAGATTTAAAAGCTCGTGTGAGTGTGAGTTTTCATCAGAGCTGCCTCCTGGTGTTATTACTGCAACAATATTATTTGCTATATTCCTCCATTTTAGGTGCCTTAAGTTGAAATCCCCCAGGAGCAAGATGTTGGGTGCAGGAGCTGGAAGGCTTTCCAGACAGTGGTCAATTTTTAACAGCTGTTCCTGGAATTGCTGGGATGTTGCATCCGGAGGCTTGTAGACTACCACAATGACTAGGTTTTGGTTCTCGACCTTTACTGCTAAAACTTCCACTACATCAATTGAGGCATTTAGCAGTTCTGTGCAAACAAGTGACTCTGCAATGTACAGGCCAACCCCCCCCCCTTTTGCCTGTTCACTCTGTCACATCTGTATAGGTTGTAACCTGTTAGGTGTACCTGCTAAGTGTAGCTGCTAGGTGTAGCCGCTAGGTATAGCTGCCACTTGTAGCTGCTAGGTGTAGCTGCTAGGTATAGCTGCTAGGTGTAGCTGCTAGGTTTAGCTGCTATGTGTAGCTGCTAGGTGTAGCTGCTACATGTAGCTGCTAGGTGTAGCTGCTAGGTGTAGCTGCTAGGTGTAGCTGCTAGGTGTAGCTGCTAGGTGTAGCTGCTACTTTGTAGCTGCTAGGTGTAGCTGCTAGGCGTAGCTGCTAGGTGGAGCTGCTAGGTGTAGCTGCTAGGTGTAGCTGCTAGGTGTAGCTGCTACTTGTAGCTGCTAGGTGTAGCCGCTAGATGTAGCTGCTAGGTGTAGCTGCTACTTGTAGCTGCTAGGTGTAGCTGCTAGGTGTAGCTGCTACTTGTAGCTGCTAGGTGTGGCTGCTAGGTGTAGCTACTACTTGCAGCTGCTAGGTGTAGCTACTACTTGTAGCTGCTATTTGTAGCTGCTAGGTATAGCTGCTAGGTGTAGCTGCTGCTTGTAGCTGCTAGGTGTAGCTGCTAGGTGTAGCTGCTAGGTGTAGCTGCTAGGTGTCGCTGCTAGGTGTAACTGCTAGGTGTAGCTGCTACTTGTAGCCGCTAGGTGTAGCTGCTAGGTGTATCTGCTACTTGTAGCTGCTAGGTGTAGCTGCTAGGTGTAGCTGCTAAGTGTAGCTGCTAGATGTAGCTGCTAGGTGTAGCTGCTAGGTGTAGCTGCTAGGTGCAGCTGCTAGGTGTAGCTGTTAGGTGTAGCTGCTATGAGTAGCTGCTACTTGTAGCTGCTAGGTGTAGCTGCTAGGTGTAGCTGCTAGGTGTAGCTGCTAGGTGTCGCTGCTAGGTGTAACTGCTAGCTGTAGCTGCTACTTGTAGCCGCTAGGTGTAGCTGCTAGGTGTATCTGCTACTTGTAGCTGCTAGGTGTAGCTGCTAGGTGTAGCTGCTAAGTGTAGCTGCTAGATGTAGCTGCTAGGTGTAGCTGCTAGGTGTAGCTGCTAGGTGCAGCTGCTAGGTGTAGCTGTTAGGTGTAGCTGCTATGAGTAGCTGCTACTTGTAGCTGCTAGGTGTAGCTGCTAGGTGTAGCTGCTACTTTTAGCTGCTAGGTGTAGCTTCTAGGTGTAGCTGCTAGGTGTAGCTGCTAGGTGTAGCTGCTCGGTGTAGCTGCTAGGTGCAGCTGCTAGGTGTAGCTGCTAGGTGTAGCTGCTAGGTGTAGCTGCTAGGTGTAGCTGTATAGGTGTAGCTTCTAGGTTTAGCTGCTAGGTGTAGCTTCTAGGTGTAGCTGCTAGGTGTAGCTACTAGGTGTAGCTGCTACGTGTAGCTGCTAGGTGTAGCTACTAGGTGTAGCTGCTAGGTATAGCTGCTAGGTGTAGCTACTAGGTGTAGCTGCTAGGTGTAGCTAGGTGTCAAGAACACGTAAGATGACAGGTAAATCTTACAAACTGCTTCTTACATTCACTGCAGCTATACCTTAAATTTACGTCATGCTTCTTAATTTACGTCATGCTTCTTTAATAATTCCTTTCCAACTTAGGAGGTCTGGCCTGAGACCGGGTCCAAGGGAAGATTATTCCGATTATTCCCATAACCACTGAGATACATACACACACACACACACACACACACACACACACACACACACACACACACACACACACATGTATAGTATGCAAAATCATGGAGAAGATTATCAGGAGAAGAGTGGTGGAACACCTAGAAAGGAATGATCTCATCAACAGCAGCCAACATGGTTTCAGGGACGGGAAATCCTGTGTCACAAACCTACTGGAGTTCTATGACATGGTGACAGCAGTAAGACAAGAGAGAGAGGGGTGTGTGGATTGCATTTTCTTGGACTGCAAGAAGGCGTTTGACACAGTTCCACACAAGAGATTGGTGCAAAAACTGGAGGACCAAGCAGGGATAACAGGGAAGGCACTACAATGGATCAGGGAATACTTGTCAGGAAGACAGCAGCGAGTCATGGTACGTGGCGAGGTGTCAGAGTGGGCACCTGTGACCAGCGGGGTCCCGCAGGGGTCAGTCCTAGGACCAGTGCTGTTTCTGGTATTTGTGAACGACATGACGGAAGGAATAGGCTCTGAGGTGTCCCTGTTTGCAGATGACGTGAAGTTGATGAGAAGAATTCACTCGATCGAAGACCAGGCAGAGCTACAAAGGGATCTGGACAGGCTGCAGACCTGGTCCAGCAATTGGCTTCTGGAGTTCAATCCCACCAAGTGCAAAGTCATGAAGATTGGGGAAGGGCAAAGAAGGCCGCAGACGGAGTACAGTCTAGGGGGTCAGAGACTACAAACCTCACTCAAGGAAAAAGATCTTGGGGTGAGTATAACACCAGGCACATCTCCTGAAGCGCACATCAACCAAATAACTGCTGCAGCATATGGGCGCCTAGCAAACCTCAGAACAGCATTCCGACATCTTAATAAGGAATCATTCAGGACCCTGTACACCGTGTACGTTAGGCCCATATTGGAGTATGCGGCACCAGTTTGGAACCCACACCTAGCCAAGCACGTGAAGAAACTAGAGAAAGTGCAAAGGTTTGCAACAAGACTAGTCCCAGAGCTAAGAGGTATGTCCTACGAGGAGAGGTTAAGGGAAATCAACCTGACGACACTGGAGGACAGGAGAGATAGGGGGGACATGATAATGACATACAAAATACTGAGAGGAATTGACAAGGTGGACAAAGACAGGATGTTCCAGAGACTGGACACAGTAACAAGGGGACACAGTTGGAAGCTGAAGACACAGATGAATCACAGGGATGTTAGGAAGTATTTCTTCAGCCACAGAGTAGTCAGTAAGTGGAATAGTTTGGGAAGCGATGTAGTGGAGGCAGGATCCATACATAGCTTTAAGCAGAGGTATGATAAAGCTCACGGCTCAGGGAGATTGACCTAGCAGCGATCAGTGAAGAGGCGGGGCCAGGAGCTCGGACTCGACCCCCGCAACCTCAACTAGGTGAGTACAAATAGGTGAGTACACACACACACACACACACACACACACACACACACACACACACACCTACACACCTACACACCTACACACCTACACACTTACACACACACACAACAGGCCTAGTGTCTAATCGACATGTGCCTAGGACAAAATGGTAACTAACCTACACACCTACACACACAACAGGCCTAGTGTCTAGTGGACATGTGCCTAGGACAAAATGGTAACTAACACACACACACACACACACACACACACCTACACACCTACACACCTACGCGACGAGGTGTCAGAGTGGGCGCCTGTGACAAGCGGGGTTCCACAGGGGTCAGTCCTAGGACCTGTGCTGTTCTTGGTATACGTGAACGACATAACGGAAGGGATAGACTCAGAAGTGTCATTGTTTGCAGACGATGTGAAGTTAATGAGAAGAATCGAATCGGACGAGGATCAGGCAGGACTACAAAGAGATCTGGACAGGCTACAAGCCTGGTCCAGCAACTGGCTCCTTGAATTTAACCCTGCCAAATGCAAAGTCATGAAGATTGGGGAAGGGCAAAGAAGACCGCAGACACAATATAGTTTAGATGGCCAAAGACTGCAAACCTCACTCAAGGAAAAAGATCTGGGGGTGAGTATAACACCGAGCATATCTCCTGAGGTGCACATCAATCAGATAACTGCTGCAGCATACGGGCGCCTGGCAAACCTACGGATAGCGTTCCGATACCTCAGTAAGGAATCGTTCAAGACTCTGTATACCATCTACGTCAGGCCCATACTGGAGTATGCAGCACCAGTTTGGAATCCACACCTAGTCAAGCACGTCAAGAAATTAGAGAAAGTGCAAAGGTTTGCAACAAGACTAGTCCCAGAGCTACGGGGATTGTCCTATGAAGAAAGGTTGAGGGAAATTGGCCTGACGACACTGGAGGCCAGGAGGGTCAGGGGAGACATGATAACGACATATAAAATACTGCGCGGAATAGACGAGGTGGACAAAGACGGGATGTTCCAGAGATGGGACACAGACACAAGAGGTCACAATTGGAAGTTGAAGACTCAGATGAATCACAGGGATGTTAGGAAGTATTTCTTCAGTCATAGAGTAGTCAGGCCATGGAATAGCCTAGAAAGTGATGTGGTGGAGGCAGGAACCATACATAGTTTTAAGGCGAGGTATGATAGAGCTCATGGGGCAGGGAGAGAGAGGACCTAGTAGCAATCAGCGAAGAGGCGGGGCCAGGAGCTGTGACTCGACCCCTGCAACCACAAATAGGTGAGTACAAATAGGTGAGTACACATACACACCTACACACACACAACAGGCCTAGTGTCTAATCGACATGTGCCTAGGACAAAATGGTAACTAACACACACACACACACACACACACACACACACACACACCACACACACACACACCACACACACACCTACACACCTACAACAGGCCTAGTGTCTAATCGACATGTGCCTAGGACAAAATGGTAACTAACACACAGACACACACACACACACATATGCATATATATATATATATATATATATATATATATATATATATATATATATATATATATATATATATATATATATATATATATATATGTATATATATATATATATATATATATATATATATATATATATATATATATATATATATATATATATATATTCTTTTTTTTCAAAAGGTCGGCGGTCTCCCACCGAGGCAGGGTGACCCAAAAAGAAAGAAAATCCCCAAAAAGAAAATACTTTCATCATTCAACACTTTCACCACACTCACACATTATCACTGTTTTTGCAGAGGTGCTCAGAATACAATAGTTTAGAAGCATATACGTATAAAGATACACAACATATCCCTCCACACCGTCAATATCCCGAACCCCTCCTTTAGAGTGCAGGCATTGTACTTCCCATTTCCAGGACTCATGTCTTACTATATATAAATAACCAGTTTCCCTGAATCCCTTCACTAAATATTACCCTGCTCACACTCCAACAGATCGTCAGGTCACAAATACCATTCGTCTCCATTCACTCCTATCGAACACGCTCATGCACGCCTGCTGGAAGTCCAAGCCCCTCGCCCACAAAACCTCCCTTACCCCTTCCTTCCAATCATTTCCAGGACGACCCCTACCTCGCCTTCCTTCTCCTACAGATTTATACGCTCTCCATGTCATTCTACTTTGATCCATTCTCTCTAAATGACCAAACCACCTCAACAACCCTTCTTCATCCCTCTGATTAATACTTTTATTAACTCCACACCTTCTCCTAATTTCCACACTTCGAATTTTCTGCATAATATTTACACCACACATTGCCCTTAGACAGAACATCACTGCCTCCAACCGTCTCCTCGCTGCAGCATTTACATCCCAAGCTTCACACCCATATAAGAGTGTTGGTACTACTATACTTTCATACACTCCCTTCTTTGCCTCCATAGATAACGTTTTTTTTCCACATATACCTCAACTCACCACTCGCCTTTTTTCCCTCAACAATTCTATGATTAACCTCATCCTTCATAAATCCATCCGCCGATACGTCAACTCCCAAGTATCTGAAAACATTCACTTCTTCCATAGTCTTCCTCCCCAATTTGATATCCAATTTTTCTTTATCTATATAATTTGATACCCTCATCACCTTACTCTTTTCTGTGTTCACTTTCAACTCTCTACCTTTATACACACTCCCAAACTCATCCACTAACCTTTTCAATTTTTCTTTAGAATCTCCTATAAGCACAGTATCATCAGCAAAAAGCAACTGTGTTAATTCCCATTTTGTATTTGATTCCCCATAATTTAATCCTACCCCTCTCCCGAACACCCTAGCATTTACTTCTTTTACAACCAAATCTATAAATATATTAAACAACCATGGTGGCATTACACATCCCTGTCTAAGACCTACTTTTACTGGGAAGTAGTCTCCCTCAGTATCCTCATAAAAACTCTTTACAGCATTTAGTAACTAACCACCTATTCCATATACTTGCAACATCTGCCACATTGCTCGCCTATCCACTCGATCATGTGTCTTTTCTAAATTCATAAATGCAATAAAAACTTCCCTAAATACTGTTCACATATATGCTTCAATGTAAACACTTGATCTACACATCCTCTACCCACTCTGAAACCTCCTTGCTCATCCACAATCCTACATTCTGTCTTACCTCTAATTCTTTCAATTATAACCCTACCGTATACTTTTCTTGGTATACTCAGTAAACTTATTCCTGTATAATTTTTACAATCTCTTTTGTCCCTTTTCCTTTTATATAAAGGGACTATACATGCTCTCCGCCAATCCCTAGGTGCCTTCCCCTTTTTCATACATTTATTAAACAAAAACGCCAACCACTCCAACACTATATCCCCCCCCCCTGCTTTTAACATTTCTGTCATGATCCCATCAGTTCCAGCTGCTTTACCCCCTTTCATTCTACGTAATGCCTCACGCACTTCCCCCACACTCACATCCTGTTCTCCTTCAATCCGAAAAGATGGTATAGCTCCCTGGCCAGTGCATAAAATTACCGCCTCCCTTTCTTCGTCGACATTTAAAAGTTCCTTAAAATATTCTCGCCATCTACCCAAAACCTCCATCTCCCCATCTACTAGCTCTCCTACTCTGTTTTTAACTGACAAATCCATTCGTTCTCTAGGCTTTCTTAACTTGTTTAACTCACTCCAATTCTTTTCTTATTTTCATTAAAATTTCTTGACAGTGCCTCTCCCACTCTATCATCTGCTCTCCTTTTGCACTCTCTCACCACTCTCTTCACCTTTCTTTTACTCTCCACATACTCTACTCTTCTTATAACACTTCTGCTTTGTAAACACCTCTCATAAGCTAACTTTTTCTCTTTTATCACACTCTTTACTTCATCATTCCACCAATCACTCTTCTTTCCTCCTGCACCCACCCTCCTATAACCACAAACTTCTGCCCCACATTCTAATACTGCATTTTTAAAACTATTCCAAACCCTCTTCAACCCCCTCCCCACTACTCATGCTTGCACCAGCCCACCTTTCTGCCAATAGTTGCTTATATCTCACCCGAACTTCCTCCTCCCTTAGTTTATACACTTTCACCTCACTCTTGCTTGTTGTTGCCATTTTCCTTTTTTTCCATCTACCTCTTACTCTTACTGTGGCTACAACTAAATAATGATCCGATATGTCAGTTGCCCCTCTATAAACGTGTACATTCTGGAGCCTACCCATCAATCTTTTATCCACCAATACATAATCTAACAAACTACTTTCATTACGTGCTATATCATACCTTGTATATTTATTTATTCTCTTCTTCATAAAGTGTGTATTACTTATTACCAAACCTCTTTCTACACATAGCTCAATTAAAGGCTCCCCATTTTCATTTACCCCTGGCACCCTAAATTTACCTACTACTCCCTCCACAACATTTTTGCCCAATTTAACATTGAAATCCCCAACCACCATTACTCTCACTCTTGATTCAAAACTCCCCACGCATTCACTCAACATTTCCCAAAATCTCTCTCTCTCTCCTCTACACTTCTCTCTTCTCCAGGTGCATATACGCTTACTATAACCCACTTTTCACATCCCACCTTTATTTTACTCCACATAATCCTTGAATTAATACATTTATAGTCCCTCTTTTCCTGCCATAACTTATCCTTCAACATTATTGCTACTCCTTCTTTAGCTCTAACTCTATTTGAAACCCCTGACTAATCCCATTTATTCCTCTCCACTGAAACTCTCCCAACCCCTTGAGCTTTGTTTCACTTAAAGCCAGGACATCCAGCTTCTTCTCATTCATAACATCCACAATCACCTCTTTCTTATCATTTCCACAACATCCAAGTACATTCAGAATTCCCACTTTGACAATTTTCTTATTATTATTCTTTTTAGTAATTATTACAGGAAAGGGGTTACTAGCCCATTGTTCCCGGCATTTTAGTTGACTTTTACAACACGCATGGCTTACGGAGGAAAGATTCTTATTCCACTTCCCCATGGATGTAAAAGGAAAAGTAATAAGACCAAGAACTATTTAGATAAAATCAAAGAAAACTCAGATGAGTGTGTATAAATAAACATTTACATGTATGTGTAGTGTGACCTAAGTGTACGTAGAGGTAGCAAGACGTACCTGTAATCTTGCATATTTATGAGACAGACAAAAGACACCAACAATCCTACCATCATGTAAAACAATTACAGACTTTCGTTTCACTCTCACTTGGCAGGACGGTAGTACCTCCCTGGGTGGTTGCTGCTGTCTACCAACCCAGGAGGTTAGCAGCCCATTGTAACCAGGGAGAGCCAAGCAACTGGGGTCCTTTCAGCCTCTTCTTTCCTAGGATGCGACCCACAACAGGTACCAGGTACATGAGCAGAGGCAGCAGGTGAAGGAAACATGCCCGAGGATTGGTTGATGACTGGGGTAATATTATTGGTTAGTAAGGTAATATAACTGGTTACTGACTTAATACGATTGGTTAGTGAGGTAATATGACTGATTAGCGAGGTAATATTATGGTGCAGTGAGGTAATATTGGTTAGTAACATAGCTGATTCTCGAAGTAATGTTTTAGGTTAGTAGTTACGGAGGTGCACAATGGCTCCAGGAATGAAATATTGAAGACCTTGTTCAGCAATTATGAGTGAGTCCACTCGATTTTTTTTCCTCAATGAAATGCAAGATGATTATGGGACCCGTCTCTTGATGATGCTGAAGGACACGTGATCCGAGGAATTGGAGCTACCCCTCACTTTCCTTGAATCAAAACCCGATTACCTGCCGTATCACAGTCTCTTCTATTTCATGAATTTAATAATAATAATAATAATAATAATAATAATAATAATAATAATAATAATAATAATAATAATAATAATTAGTGATATCGGTCTGAAACCAGGCCTCGAGGGCGACCACCCCGGCAACTATCACAACTCTGCAGGTGCTCAGTGATCAAATAACCTAGTGAACTGTGGCGTGTAGACTCCGTAGATTTCTCTCATCCTCTCCATAATATGTTGCGTGTTGATTGATATTCATGGACATGTGGCACATCCTGTGTAATAGAATGATGGATGGATTGACTGGTGTCAATTTCGCCTGTCTCAAGTCAATGAACAGTTGAATTTTTTTTCATATTGTCCTCTGGCTGTGGAGAACCTGAAGTTATGATCGACTTCCTGCTTGGTGGTATATGATCCTGTCAGCTTTAGGGGAAACAGGAAAAAAAAGGAACTCGGAGGTGTATTGTAAATTATGTCGCTGTTGTTGTCTGTCTGTCTCTCTCGCCACACACAAGGGAACAACTGCCTATCTTGCGTTTTTACTTGCTCAAATGAAGCTGCCTCATTTCGGCTTCGTCCTCTCATCTCCTTTCAACACTCTCCAACCCTCCTCCCACCCCTCATTTTTCCCTCCTTACGGCCTTTTTGTCCTCCCAGCCCTTTTTCTCCTTACAGCCCTTTTTACCCTTCCAGCACTATTTTCTCGCTCCGGCCACATCTCACTCTGCTCCAATTCCTGTAGTTTCAGCCATCCGTCTTAACAAGAGGGTCGCTACGCCACACTGCCTCCGAGGATTGCCACTCAATATCCTCACTTTGTCTGTTTTCTTCTCTGTGTCTGGAGATTTTCTTTTTTTGCTCCCCTTCTCTGTGTTTGTGAAGGTGGTCCTCGATGGACCTCCTCCGTATCTTGGGGCTGCTGGCTGAATAAATAGACATGTAGGCAGGCAGACCACTAGTCTGGTAGGTAAACGAGGAAGCAGGCAAGCAGGTAGGTGGACTTGCAGGCAGGCAGGCAGGCAGGCAGGCAGGTAGGCAGGCAGGCAGGCAGGCAGGCAGGCAGGCAGGCAGGTAGGTGGACTGGCAGGCAGGCAGGCAGACAGGCAGGCAGGCAGGCAGGAAGGCAGGCAGGCAGGAAGGAAGGCAGGTAGGCAGGCAGGCAGGAAGGCAGGCAGGCAGGAAGGAAGGCAGGCAGACAGGCAGGCAGGTAGGTGGACTGGCAGGCAGGCAGGCAGGTAGGCAGGCAGACAAGCAGGTAGGTGGACTGGCAGGCAGGCAGGCAGACAGACAGGCAGGCAGGCAGGCAGGCAGGCAGGCAGGCAGGCAGGCTGGAAGGCAGGCAGGCAGGTAGGTGGACTGGCAGGCAGGCAGGCAGGCAGGCAGGCAGACAAGCAGGTAGGTGGACTGGCAGGCAGGCAGGCAGACAGGCAGGCAGGCAGGCAGGCAGGCAGGCAGGCAGGCAGGCAGGCAGGCAGGCAGGCAGGCAGGCAGGTAGGTGGACTGGCAGGCAGGCAGGCAGGCAGGCAGGTAAGTGGACTGGCAGGCAGGGAGGCAGGCAGGCAGGCAGGCAGGTAGGTGGACTGGCAGGCAGACAGGCAGGCAGACAGGCAGACAGGCAAGAAGGCAGGCAGGCAGGCAGGTAGGTGGACTGACAGGCAGGCAGGCAGACAGGCAGGAAGGCAGGCAGACAAGCAGGCAGGCAGGTAGGTGAACTGGCAGGCAGGCAGGCAGGCAGACATGCAGGCAGGCAGGCAGGCAGGCAGGCAGGCAGGCAGGAAGGAAGGCAGGCAGGCAGGCAGGCACGCAGGCAGGCAGGTAGGTGGACTGGCAGGCAGGCAGGCAGGCAGACAGGCAGGCAGGTAGGTGGACTGGCAGGCAGGCAGGCAGGCAGACAAGCAGGTAGGTGGACTGGCAGGCAGGCAGGTAGGTGGACTGGCAGGCAGGCAGGCAGGCAGGCAGGCAGGCAGGCAGGCAGGCAGGCAGGCAGGCAGGCAGGCAGGCAGGCAGGCAGGCAGGTAGGTGGACTGGCAGGCAGGCAGGCAGGCAGGCAGGCAGGCAGGCAGGCAGGCAGGCAGGCAGGCAGGCTGACTGTGACTTTTATTCTTCACTGGTTCAGTATTTAAGATTTTCGCTATTATATCTTGGAAGCTTCTTACGTGTATGTATCTGTCTATAGCAGTGTTATATCGCCTAATGCTGGGCGATTTTCATCGAGTTTCTCGTTTGCTGAAAGGCAGAAGTTAGGTAAGATTTGTTAGGAAACAAGACAAGTGTTTCCTGATGTGGGTCTTAGTCATACAATGACCCGCCACAGGAGCTTTTGATCATTTCACAGAGTCCTTCCGCTGGTTTAGCGGTCCATCCCTTTAAAAATCATGGTTATTATTATAACCATTAGGAATTCAAAAGGGCAGAGGGAGGCTCTCTGGTGATAATCGCCATACACAGATTTAAGGCTAGGTGCGATTGAACCAGGTCACTTTGTGTTAATGGGTGAGGTTAGGAGCTGAGAACTTACCCATGGAACCACAGCTAGGTAAGTACACCTGAACACACACACACACACATGCCAGGAGCTCGGACTCGACCCCTGCAACCTCAGCTAGGTGAGTACACACACACACACACACACACACACACACACACACACACACACACACACACACACACACACACACGCACACACACACACACAAATGGCTGACCATGAGACGGACTTTTACAAGGGAAAAATTACTGAACTGAATTAGCAAAGCTAAAAATGAACTGTCTTGGTGGAGAATGTAATTACTACTGTGAAGACATTTACCAGTGAGGGAATGGGAATTGTCTGATTTTCTTGATCAGGAGGAGGGAGGAAGAGAGATATGGAGGAAAGGAGGGAGAAGGCAGAGGGAGGAGAAAATGGAGAGAGAGAAAAAAAGAGGAAGAGTAACGGAGGAAGGAGAGGAGGGAGAGGCGGAGCGTACTAGAAGGAGGAAGAGAGTGGGAAGAGGGGCAGCATGAGGGAGTAGAGTGGGACAGCGGAATGGAGAAGAGAAGGAGTGAAGAAAGGTATATTCTCTTTTTATATTTATTTTTTACGTATCTTTTCGTCGAAATTCCTGTTAAGAGATAATCGATTTTTTCCCCAAGTGTCATATTTATTTTGTAATATTCATCTTCTTCCCAGGTGAGTGTTCCTAATTAAAGGATGCACCTACACCTGCTACCCCTGTTCACCTGGCAGTAATCAGGTACCTGGGTATTTGTTACCTTACACCTGCTCTCCCTGTTTACCTAGCAGTAAGTAGGCACCTGGATATTTGTTACATTACACCTGCTACCCCTGTTCACCTAGCAGTAAGTAGGTACCTGAGTGTTACCGGAACTGGCGTGGGTCGCATCCTGAGGGAGAGGATGAAACAACGACCCCAGTGGCAATAAGCCAGTCTGATGACATGGCTTTCTAGGGGGTATCCTGGGTTACTAGCATTCTAGGTTAGTATTTCTGAACCAGATTTTCTCAGTGGCGTTTGTTCAAGGATCCACTGCCAAAACAAGTGGGAATTTCAGTGTCTTTTAGCAGGGGTAAAGCTACTATACCCAACGCACACACAGTGGCGCTTTATCAAACATGAATGTTATTGAGCCGCAGCCAACAACAGCCTGGATGATCAAAACAGCTGACTAGGTCAACAATAGCATCTGCTGGAGGTTCACGTGCACTAACCCACACCACCATAACACTACTACCATCCAGGGCTCACTTCACAACCACCACTATTACCATCCAGGGCTCACTTCACAACCACCACTACTACCATCCAGGGCTCACTTCACAACCACCACTATTACCATCTAGGGCTCACTTCACAACCACCACTACTACCATCAAGGGCTCACTTCACAACCACCACTACCACCATCCAGGGCTCACTTCACAACCACCACTACCACCACTACCACTACTACCACCACTACCACCATCCAGGGCTCATTCTACAACCACCACTACCACCATCCAAGGCTCACTCCACCACCACAACCACTACTACAACAGCAACATTACCACCACTACTACCACTAGTAATACCACACCAGCACTACTAGCTGCATCGCAGCCCTCTATGAACCAAGAGCAGTATCTCAACCCTCACTCCACCACCATAACCCACCACCACCATCACCACCTAATAACCCACCACCACCATCACCACCATAACCCACCACCACCATCACCACCATAACCCACCACCACCATCACCACCATAACCCACCACCACCACCATGACTCACCACCACCACACACTCCACCCAGGGCGGTGATTGCCCTGGCTTTGAGTCCGTCTGGCGGCGAGAATGACCCCATCTGTCATTCCCTTGTTCATCCGCCGACATTTGCATCGTTGGCATGATGCATTAGGGCCACTATAGCCGCTGCTGTGTGGGATTTCCGCTATATTGAGCTGCCTTTGTTCTTGTCACTAAAGGTTTGTCGACTATTCACCTAGTGTTGTCCTTCATTGTTTTGATTTATCTGGTGGTGGTGCTGAGGTTTTGTTCGTCAGGACACTGGATAAATGGCTTCCCGCAATGAGGTGGGAGCATGAAGGAGATAGTGGTAGGTATAATGTTTGCCAGGAAACAAGACAAGTGTTTCCTGACGCGGGTCTTAGTCAAATGATGACTCGCAGCTGGAGCTTTAGGTCCTCTTCAGCTGCAGATACAGCAGAAATAGCTAAAGCATCGACCTACATGCTATAAACATACTAAGACAACTAGATGAATAAGACAATGTGGAAACCTCGAGTAACTTTGTTGGGGAGACGTGTCTCCATTACAGAAACTAATACCGGAGACAGTGAAAGACGTGTAGTGGTAGTTTGAGGTGATCAGTCCCTCAGCCTTGAAAGGTGTTGAGTGCAATAGTTTTGATGACTCTTATGTAGATGTACTAGGATGGACAAGATGCGACGACTATTCCAGCAAGCAAATGAAGTTGACAACACACATTAGAAGTGGCGCAGTCGTCGAAATGAGAGAAAACGCTTAAACTGCACGTATCCTGAAGAAGACTATTACTACTACCTCTACTACTAACCTAAATGTTCCTTTGTTAGAGAATGTACCTAGAAAGAGTTGGTTCTTCTTCATCACAGTGCACCCATAATCCTAGCAAGCTTCCATCCCCTCTTAACGATCTTCATTCCCCGGCGTTAAAAAAAAAAAAAGTGTAAATCTTGCTTAGGTGAATGTCGCATTGTTTAAAGTTTCTTGGTGGGTTATACTCTAACACTTGTGATGTGTGTGGGTGTGTGTTTGTGTGTGTGTACTCACCAAATCGTGGCTGCAGGGGTCGAGTCATAGCTCCTGGCCCTGCCTCTTCACCCGTCGTTACTAGATCACTTTCTCCCTGCTCCATGTGTGTGTGCAATGAGAGGAATAAAAATAGAGAGGGAGGAAAAGGATCAAAGTGAAGAATGAAAGGAAGATGAAACAAGAGCTGTATACGAATGAGAGAGAGAGAGAGAGAGAGAGAGAGAGAGAGAGAGAGAGAGAGAGAGAGAGAGAGAGAGAGAGAGAGAGAGAGAGAGAGAGAGAGAGACTAGCCAGCAGGTACACTACCAGTATGAGGTAGAGGGGATGGAGGCTGGCTGGCTGGGTGGCAGGCAGGCTGGGTGGCTGGCTGGCTGCCTCTGCCGTGCAGAGAAGCACACAAACAACAAGAGCACTTGCAGAATTCCTTTGTAACCAAGATCGGAGGATTTACATTTCCTTTACCGAGGCTCCATCTGTCAACAAAGCAAGACGGGCGAGGCATCAGCAAACATCCCGATTGTCAGGGCCAGAAGTGCTGCCGGACAAGAAGGGGCTAGGGGAGGAGGGACCCAGAAGTACTGCTGGACGAAAAGGGGTGAGGGGTGAGCGGGAGGTGTCCAGAAATGCAACTGGACGACAAGGGGTGAGGGGAGGGGGAGCCAGAAGAGCTACTGGACCAGGGTGGCAGCGAGAAGAATCAGAAACTGTGCCATATATGAATCACACTAGGAAAGACAGAGGCTACAAAGAATAAGACCATGGCGTAAGCATAGCACCAAGTATATTAGTAGAGTGCATCACCTCAAAAACCACACTAGCATATGTGCGAAAGGCATATGTGCGAAAGGCATATGTGCGACTGAATACCTTAATCATGGTATTCAGTCGCCCTGAAGAGCCCCACAGAAACCTGTTTATGTATGCCTGACTTCAAACCATCCTGAAGAATTAGACACTTTTGCAGCGTTTAGGGAACGTTTTGTACCAGACTGGGGAAGCCACTTGTTGGCTAAACGTTTCCACAATAAAGATTTGCAAATGTTGCAAAAGTATCTAAGTCTTGAACTTGTCGTTTTTCTAAAATATTTGTTTTATACCATCATGCTAATCATCATCAATATATCACTTTGGCTAAGAGGATTAAATGTGTAGGCGTTACACTGTAAGACAATCGTGATTATTTTGACTGTTTTGCATAATAAACTTTGACGTGAACTCTGTGTTCTCGCAAATCGGGAATTTCTGCTTCCTCTTATAATGTATTTACTGCCATTATCCTATGATACAGATGGTTAAATTTCACTTATAGACGACAGTCTAACCTAAACAACCTAAACTAACTAAACCTAACCTAACCTAGTGGTAAAAAGACTTATCTAAGTGAAAATAACTACCAATAAAGATCTCATTTTTTTCCCTCACTTATCAGCTACGTCATATTTCAACTAACCTAGATAACGTATAACGAGAAATTTGCTTAAAATTATATATGAGAAATCGATGTTTGCCTTAGGAGGATGGGTCAAGGGCCTATCGTGAAATATACAGCACCTTCATGGAGCCTCCCGCCCGAAAGAACCTCTCCAAAAAACAGGAGGATGTCTAAAGATTCGGTTCGAGTCTTGTCCCTGTGCTAAGAGAAATGCCCTAAGGAAGAAAGAAAGAGAGAGAGAGAGAGAGAGAGGGAGAGAGAGGGAGAGAGAGAGGGAGAGAGAGCTAAACTTGCGAACACTGGTAGAGAATCGACCCAGGAAGACATGCGAAGAGCTGGTATCCTATCTCAGGTTATTTACAGGCTAAGAGTTATCCTACCTCTGCTCATTTACAAGCTAAGAGCTCTTGTCCTATATCAGCTCATTTACTGGCTAAGAGCTTTTGTCTTACCTTTGCTCATTTACGAAGAACTTCCATCCTACCCAGCTTATCTCAGAGCCTAGTCCTCTCTAACATATACAAACATTAAGCCACAATACCGTCCTCTCCTGCATTATGGACAACAAACTTACGGCATTGTTTCTGTCTCTCCTGGACCACTGCCGGGTCACAAACACCCATCCTATGGGAAGTGGAGAACACCTCTACATCATAACACCGATGAATATTCCACTTTTGAACGGACGTATATTACGAACAGTTTCTTCTTCATTTCCTCCTCGGCTATTTCAAGGCTGACCAGTGCCACTAAATCGTTTGTGCATTTCTTTCCCTGCCTGCACGAACGAGCGCCCTCACAAAATGAATATTCTTCACTTGGGAGGTTTCTTAACGAAAAAGACTCATTCGTAAATGTATTGATAGGCTCGTAAAACGCAGAGGGATACACATGAAGGCTGACCATGAAGGCTTCACCAGCATGTCCTGTAAACACAGTTCGTCACTATTTTCAACACAGTGTACTCACCTAATTGTGGTTGCAGGGGTCGATTCACAGCTCCTGGCCCCGAGTGTGTGGTCACATATTTGTGTTTGCAAGGGTCGATTCATAGATCCTGGCCTCGCCTCTTTACTGATTGTTGCTAGGTTCTCTCTCTCCCTGCTCCACGAGCTTCATAAAGCCTCATCTTATAACTATATATGGTTCCTGCCTCCACTACGTCACTTGTCAGACTATTTTACTTCCTGACAACTCTCTGAATGAAGAAATACTTCCTAACATCCCTTTGACTCATTTGAGTCTTCAACTTCCAGTTGCGACCCCTTGTTTCTGTGTCCCATCTCTGAAACATCCTGTCTCTGTCCACCTTGTCGATTTTTCACAATATTTTGTATGTCGTTATCATGTCTCCCCTAACCCTCATGTCCTCCAGTGTCGTCAGGCCGATTTTCCTTAATCTTTCTTCGTAGGACATTCCTCTTAGCTCTGGAACTAGTCTTGATGCAAACCTTTGCACTTTCTCTAATTTCCTGACGTACACGGTGCGTACGCGCGCGCGCGCTCGTATATGTGTGTGTGTGTGTGTGTGTGTACTCACCTCACCTATTTGTGGTTG
Organism: Cherax quadricarinatus; assembly: GCF_038502225.1. Classification (NCBI taxonomy): domain Eukaryota; kingdom Metazoa; phylum Arthropoda; class Malacostraca; order Decapoda; family Parastacidae; genus Cherax; species Cherax quadricarinatus. The sequence continues at coordinate 51,854,838 of NC_091295.1, forward strand.
CAGGGGTCGAGTCATAGCTCCTGGCCCCGCCTCTTCACTGATTGCTACTAGGTCCCCTCTCTCCCTGCTCCATGAGCTTTATCATACCTCGCCTTAAAACTATGTATGGTTCCCGCCTCCACTACTTCACTTTCTAGGCTATTCCACGGCCTGACTACTCTATGACTGAAGAAATACTTCCTAACATCCCTTTGATTCATCTGAGTCTTCAACTTCCAATTGTGACCTCTTGTTTCTGTGTCCCATCTCTGGAACATCCCGTCTTTGTCCACCTTGTCTATTCCGCGCATTATTTTATATGTCGTTATCATGTCTCCCCTGACCCTCCTGTCCTCCAGTGTCGTCAGGCCGATTTCCCTCAACCTTTCTTCGTAGGACAATCCCCTTAGCTCTGGGACTAGTCTTGTTGCAAACCTTTGCACTTTCTCTAATTTCTTGACGTGCTTGACCAGGTGTGGATTCCAAACTGGTGCTGCATACTCTAGTATGGGCATGACGTAAATGGTATACAGAGTCTTGAACGATTCCTTACTGAGGTATCGGAACGCTATCCGTAGGTTTGCCAGACGCTTGTATGCTGCAGCAGTTATCTAACTGATGTGAGCCTCAGGAGATATGCTCGGTGTTATACTCACCCCCAGATCTTTTTCCTTGAGTGAGGTTTGCAGTCTTTGTCCATCTAGACTATATTGTGTCTGTGGTCTTCTTTGCCCCTCCCCAATCTTCATGACTTTGCATTTGGCAGGGTTAAACTCAAGGAGCCAGTTGCTGGACCAGGCCTGTAGCCTGTCCAGGTCTCTTTGTAGTCCTGCCTGATCCTCGTTCGATTTGATTCTTCTCATTAACTTCACATCGTCTGCAAACAAGGACACTTCTGAGTCTATCCCTTCCGTTATGTCATTCACATATACCAGAAACAGCACAGGTCCTAGGACCGACCCCTGTGGAACCCCGTTTGTCACAGGCGCCCACTCTGACACCTCGTCACGTACCATGACTCGTTGTTGCCTCCCTGTCAGGTATTCTCTGATCCATTGCAGTGCCTTTCCTGTTATGTGTGCCTGATCCCCTAGCTTTTGCAGTAACCTCTTGTGAGGAACTGTGTCGAAGGCCTTCTTGCAGTCCAAAAATATGCAGTCGATCCACCCCTCTCTCTCTTGTCTTACTTCTGTCACCTTGTCATAAAACTCCAGTAGGTTTGTGACACAGGATTTTCCTTCTCTGAAACCGTGCTGGTTGTCAATTATACACTTGTCTCTTTCCAGATGCTCCACCACTCTCCTCCTGATGATCTTCTCCATGACTTTGCATACTATACACGTTAGTGATACAGGTCTGTAGTTTAGTGCCTCATGTCTGTCTCCCTTTTTAAAAATTGGGACTACATTTGCCCTCTTCCATACCACAGGGAGTTGCCCAGTTTCAATGGGTGTGTTAAAGATCTTTGTTAATGGCACACACAGCATCTCTGCTCCCTCTCTAAGGACCCCCGGAGAGATGTCTGGTCCCACCACCTTTGAGGTGTCAAGTTCACATAGCAGCTTCTTCACCTCCTCCTTGGTTATGTGTACCTCATCCAGCACTTGTTGGTGTACCCCCCTGTTCTGATTTCCTGGAGTCCTACTGGTTTCCACTGTAAATACTTCTTTAAATCTCGTGTTGAGCTCCTCACATACCTCTCGGTCGTTTCTTGTGAACTCCCCATCACCCTTCCTCAGTCTGATTACCTGGTCCTTGACTGTTGTTTTCCTCCTCATGTGGCTATACAACAGCTTCGGGTCAGACTTGACTTTCGATGCTATGTCATTTTCATATTGTCGCTGAGCCTCCCTTCTTATCTGTGCATATTCGTTTCTGGCTCTTCGGGTAATCTCTTTATTTTCCTGAGTTCTCTGTCTTCTGTACCTTTTCCATTCTCTAGTACATCTAGTTTTTGCCTCCCTCCACCTTTGGGTGAACCAAGGACTCGTTCTGTTCTTCCCATTATTTCTGTTTCCCTTGGGAACAAACCTCTCCTCTGGCTCCTTGCATTTTGTTGCCACATAGTCCATCATTTCTTGTACTGGTTTTCCTGTCAGTTCCCTCTCCCACTGAATGTCTTGCAGGAAGTTCCTCATGCCTGAGTAGTTCCCCCTTTTTAGTTTGGTTTTTCCCATCCTATTCCTGCTACTCTCTCCACTTGAAGCTCAATTATGTAGTCAAAGCACAGAACCACATGATCACTAGCTCCTAGGGACCTTTCATACATGATATCCTCGATGTCCGAGCTACTCAAGGTGAATACAAGGTCCAATCTTGCTGAATCATCCTCACCTCTCTCTCTGGTAGTGTCTCTAACATGTTGATGCATGAGGTTTTCCAGTACCACATCCATCATCTTGGCTCTCCATGTTTTGGGACCCCCATGGGGCTCCAGGTTTTCCCAGTCAATCTCCTTGTGATTGAAATCACCCGTAACTAGTAACTAGCAACATGTGTGCTCTTCTGGCCACCTCGGCTAGTGTGTCGACCATTGCTCTGTTGCTCTCACCGTATTCTTCTTTTGGCCTCCTGCATTTCTGTGGTGGGTTATACATTACTGCAATTATCACCTTACGTCCCTCAGACTGGATTGTTCCTACTAAGTAGTCCCTTTCGCCCGTGCCATCCATTCATTCCATTTTCTCAAAACCCCACTGGTTTTTAATGAGCAGTGCAATTCCTCCCCCTCTCCTCCCTCTGTCTTTCCTGAGGATTTGATATCCGGATGGGAAGATTGCATCTATTATGCTGGTGAGTTTTGTTTCTGTGAGTGCTATTATGTCTGGGGATGTCTCCTTGATTCTTTCATGCCACTCCTCACACTTATTTGTTATTTCATCTGCATTTGTATACCACACCTTCAACTTCTTTTCTAAGACTGTGGTCTGGAAGGCATATTGGGGTTGAGGAAGTGGGAGACCTGATAAGGAACTATGGGTGGTTGCTGTGGGGGTAGAGTTTGTAATGCAGTGGGTGGGGGCATTGGATATGGCATGGGTGTTTTGGTTTAGAATGTTTGGTTACACTGGGGTTGACCTGGTTGGGGGGCTTCTATAGGAAGTTGTGAGGGAGGCTGTATTTGATCTTCTTCCTGGGTCTTGGATCTCCTGTCTGTATCCTCCATCCCCTCTCTTTCCTCCTTTCGCCTTTGTATCATCTCTCTCAGTTTCTGCCTTTCTTCTCGTGTTCTGTCGCGGTCGAGATACACCTTCCTGTATGCCGGCATGTCCCTTAATCTTGCTTTCTCCTGCAGGATCCTGTTCCGAGTCGATTCTGCCTTGAAAGTCACTTTCATTGGCCGGGTTCTTCTTCTTACAAACCCCCCTATTCTCCGAAAATTTTCCAGCTAGGTCATGTCATCTTCTCTTATTGCTTTTATGATGCTTTCAATTGTTTTTTTCCCTTGTTTTCTTGCTTCATATGTTTCCCCTTCAACTTCCTGGAGCCCATACACAAAGACTGTGTGTGTGTGAGAGAGAGAGAGAGAGAGAGAGAGTGTGTGGAAATTTCAGTTTATGTACCTTAGTTTATAACAATGAAATAAAAATAATAATGATGCTGATAATAATAATAATAATAATAATAATAATAATAATAATAATAATTATTATTATTATTATTATTATTATTATTATTATTATTATTATTATTGTAGAGCTCTAAGCCAGCAGAAATCGTAAAGCACCATGGAAATGGGACGATATTCTAGTTGATCCAAGGACGGGGGGAGAATGGCCCCATTCCCTCGCATCAAAGCCTCCCTCTTGAAAGGAGTGGCCTATAATTTTGCACCAATCTATAGAATTACGTTACTCTGGCTCTCCAGTGCTTCTAAAAATCCATCTAAACGTAATTATTGTAACAGAATTTGCGTTTTTAATGGAGTTTAACTCCCTTTTTTCACTTGTTTTTAGTGAGAGACCACAATCAGAGTTTTTTTTATAATGTCAATAGGAATTATGTGAAACTTCAAAGAGGATGAGCCACAGTGCTTCCCTGAGCTCGAAGAAAAGTTTCTTAATAGAGTTAGGTCAATTTCTCTAATCAATGTGAGGATCAGAGGCGACCCCTTCGTGCTGTGTGGCCAGGCGGACACCACAAAGGAATGTGGGGGGTCGTTCATCGAGGTGCCAGGCTCGTGTTATGGTGCCAGGCTTGTGTTATGGTGCCAGGCTCGTGTTATGGTGCCAGGCTTCTGTTATGGTGCCAGGCTTGTGTTATGGTGCCAGGCTTGTGTTAGGGTGCCAGGCTCGTGTCATGGTGCCAGGCTTGTGTTATGGTGCCAGGCTAGTGTTATGGTACCAGGCTTGTGTTATGGTACTAGGCTTGTGCCAGGCTTGTGTTATGGTGCCAGGCTCGTGTCATGGTGCCAGGCTCGTATCATGGTGCCAGGCTCGTGTTATGGTGCCATGCTCGTGTTATGGTGCCAGGCTCGTGTCATGGGGCCGGGCTCGTGTCATGGTGCCAGGCTCGTGTCATGTGCCAGGCTTGTGTTATGGTACCAGGCTTGTATTATGGTGCCAGGCTTGTGTTATGGTGCCAGGCTTGTGTCATGGCGCCAGCCTCATGTCACAGTGCCAGGTTTGTGTTATGCTGCCAGGCTTCTGTTATGGCGCCAGCTTCGTGTCACAGTGCCAGGCTTATGTTATGGTGCTAGGCTTTATATATATATATATATATATATTTATATATATATATATATATATATATATATATATATATATATATATATATATATATATATATATATATATATATATATATATATATATATGTCGTGCCGAATATGTAAAACTGGTCAGTTAGCAAGAACTCATTTAAAATTAAGTACTTTCTAAAATTTTCTCTTATACGTTTAAAGATATATTTTTTTAATTAATGTTGATGTAAAAAATTTTAATTTTGCACCAAAAGGAACTTAGAAAACTTACCTAACCTTATTATAACAAGAACAATTTATTTTAGCCTAACCCAACAAAATATATTTTAGATTTGTTTACAATAATTTAATACTAAACAAACACAGTGAAATATATTTTTTTCGTTAGGTTCAGAATGATTTTGGCGAAATTATTGCATACACAAATTTTCACTTGTCCTATATGGCAAGATGAGAGTTGCTATTTAAGCCAAGATCGCAAGTTCTGCCTATTCGGCACGACATATATATATATATATATATATATATATATATATATATATATATATATATTGGTTTAGAAAGACACGTAAGCAAGCACTATAACATATTTATTAGAAAACATTGGCATACATGATACTTAAGCAGCACCAACCCAACAACACAGGAGTCACGTGATTTCATCGTCTACCCGTCCTCATAGGCAGAGGTTGTTTTGATAAGGACTTGCCTCGCATGGGCCAGTAGGCCTTCTACAGTGTTCCTCCATTCTTATGTTCTTATGACATTCCTCAGGTCACGTGCGACACATCTCACTCTCCGCCTATATATATAATGTCTTCCTACCTCTGTATGTTAGAAGTGATCAAGGTCCCAGGACCGAAACGTTTTCTAATAAATATGTTATAGTGTTTGCTTACGTGTCTTTCTAAACCAACTTGATGCATGTTTATTACCAAGGTTTATATTATATATATATATATATATATATATATATATATATATATATATATATATATATATATATATATATATATATATATATATATATATATATATATATATATCCGGAAGTTATTGTTTTGTCATTGTGCAAACGAAGTCTATATTTTTAACTGAGATCTTTTTCATTTTTTTATTATTATTTTACAAATTACCATGGGGGACATATTCGCTAATGGCATCAAAAGAAATTCAATTTTCTCATTTGTCCTCTCTTTCAATGGGATTATCACCACCGCCGATTGCCCGTCCATTGGTGGAGCTCTCTGGCAGATTGTACAGGGAGTTTTTTATCTTTCCTCTCTAGTTATGTGCAAGCAAGCACGCGCACGCACACACACACACACACACACACACACACACACACACACACACACACACACACACACACACACACACACACACACACACACACACATACACACACACACACACAAACACACACACACGAGCCAGGAGCACACAGGGGCCAGGAGCTGTGAATCGACCCCCTGCAACCACAAATAGGTGAGTGCACACACCTACATAGGAAGAGAAATCCTGCATCACAAACCTACTGGAGTTCTATGACAAGGTAATGGAAGTATGACAGGAGAGAGAGGGATGGGTAGACTGCATCTTCTTTAACTGTAAGAAGGCTTTCGACACAGTACTACACAAGAGACTGGTTGACAAGCTAGACGAGCAGGCAGGAATAGGAGGTAAAGTACTGCACTGGATCAGGGAATACCAGACAGAAAGGAAACAAAGTGTATCAGTACGAGACGAAGTGTCAGAGTGGGTGCATGTGTCGAGTGGGGTTCCACAAGGATCAGTCCTAGGTCCAGTGCTCGCTCTTGTATATGTGACTGACATGACGGAAGAGATAGTTTAGAGGTGTTCCTGTTCGCAGACGATGTGAAGCTAATGAGGAGAATACAAGCGGACGAAGATCAGGTAAGCTTACAAGGGGATCTGAACAGGCTCTGCAAGCCTGGTCCGACAAATGGCTCATGGAGTTTAACCCCAGCAAGCGCAAAATTATGAAGCTTTGGGAATGACAAAGAAGACCGCAGACGGAGTACAGCCTGAGAATTTAGAGGCTTCAAAACTCACTCAAGGAAAAAAGATGTTGGGGTGAGCATCATACCGAGCACATCTGTGGCGCACATCACCTAAATAACTGTTGCAGCATATCGACACCTGGCAAACCTAAGAATAGCGTTTCGACATCGAAAGAGTCATCCACGACACTATATACTGTGTACGTCAGGCCCCTACTGGAATATGCAGCAACAGTATGGAACCCACACCTAGTCAAACACGTCAAGAAATTAGAGAAAGTGCAATGGTTTGCAGCAAGACTAGCCCCGGAGCTGAGGAGGGGATATCCTACGAGGAGAGGTAAAGGGACACAAGTGCAACTGATGTGACATTTATAGTGGCGACGTTTCGCTCTCCAGGAGCTTTATCAAGCCATTAATGGCTTGATAAAGCTCGTGGAGAGCGAAACGTTGCCACAATAAATGTCACATTAGTTGCACTTGTGTCCTTTTACTTTACATATTGTCGGTAATTCTACCAACTTTATTACAGCTTCAGAGTTGTCAAAAAGTGGAATAATGTGGAGAATGAAGTGGAGGCAAGATCCATACATAGCTATAAGAAAAGGTATGATAAGGTTCTTAGAGCAGGGAGAGAGTGATCTAGTAGCGACTAGAGAAGAGGCGAGGCCAGGAGCTGTGAATCGACCACTGCAGCCACATATAGGTGAGTATACACATAAACGCACACAGGTATATAATATTTTCGTGTCAGAGGACGGAGGAATGAGCCTCCGCCGTTTCCTGCTTCATATGACCCAACCACCCACATCCAAGTCTTCAGTACAGTGTGATGGTAGGCAGCTCTGAACAGGAAGGTGGAATTCAGTGTATTCATGGTGAGTCTTCTGCGCTTAATCACTGTCATGTAATTAGTTTGTCACTTGTTGTCACTGGTGTCAAGACACAAGCGCTGAGGTATGTGTAGTCTGGTCCAGCTACTCCGCTTGACAGGAGAGGCTCTTTGTTCTCTCCTGTCACTTTGGAGACAGGAGAGAACAGTGTCTCTTGGATTTTTTTTTTTAATTCTGGTGAAGCACTCAATCTGTGTAGGTATTTCAAGGGGTGGTGAATGCTCGATTCACCTCCCGCAAAGCGTGAAATAATCCCAATACCCTTGCAGCCAGGCATCTCCGAAATCTTGCAACTATATCCACATTTTACATCGGCTTGACGAATGAACTATTATTTGATGAGACTGCAACCCAATACTGACCAATTTTTTTGTGGTTAAAAAAAAATAGATACTTTCTTGAGCTACCGCTCACAGGCTGAGCATGGAGTGCACAATAAGCTAGCCACTGATGCGATGCAGACTCTGTTCCAGTTACCGTCCAATAAGCCTGACATCTATAGTGGGCAAGTTATTAGAATCAATTATAGCTGACATTATCAGAAGTCACCTTGAAGAGCATAACTTGATAAATGAATCTCAGCATGGATTCACGAGAGGTCGTTCCTGCCTGACAAACTTACTGACGTTCTTCAATAGAACATTTGAGGCAGTTGACAGTGATAGGGAATATGATATTGTTTATTTGGATTTTAGTAAAGCCTTCGACAGAGTACCTCACAAGAGACTCTTAAGAAAAGTGGCAGCTCATGGTATAGGAGGTAAAGTTCTAGCATGGATTGAGGCATGGCTTACCAATAGAAAGCAGAGAGTTACCATTAATGGAGTGAAATCTGAATGGGGATTAGTCACTAGTGGCGTTCCACAAGGATCAGTTTTAGGCCCTCTCTTGTTCATAATTTACATTAATGACCTTGATGAAGGGATTACTAGTGACATGAGTAAGTTTGCTGATGATACAAAGATAGGCCGTATAATTCACTCTGAGGAGGATATCAATGAACTCCAGGACGATTTGAACAAATTAATGTCTTGGTCTGAGAAATGGCAGATGAAGTTTAATGTGGATAAGTGTAAGGTACTTGCCAATATAAACACAAATGCAGTATAATGTGATCCTTTATTGACTACGTTTCGCCCACACAGTGGGCTTTTTCAAGTCACAAACAGTTCTGTTTGTGACTTGAAAAAGCCCACTGTGTGGGCGAAACGTAGTCAATAAAGGATCACATTATACTGCATTTGTGTTTATATTGCCATTGTGTCGGTATTTTATACCATTTATTTCCAAGGTACTTGCCCTTGGTAATGAAAATAACCCTCGAAGCTATAATCTAGGTGAAGTAGAGCTTGGTCATACAGAATGTGAAAAAGACTTGGGAGTCATGGTAAGCAGAAATCTAAAGCCAAGACAGCAGTGCCTCAGTGTGCGCAACAAGGCCAACAGATTACTTGGATTTATCTCAAGAAGTATAAGTAACAGAAGTCCAAAAGTTATTTTACAGCTCTATACATCACTAGTGAGGCCTCATTTAGATTATGCTGCTCAGTTTTGGTCCCCTTACTACAGGATGGACATAGACTCATTAGAGAACATACAGAGAAGAATGACTAAAATGATTTACTGTGTAAGGAACCTCCCGTATGAAGATAGACTTAAAGCCTTAAATCTCCACTCTCTGGAGAGGCGTAGAATGAGGGGAGATATCATTGAAGTGTATAAGTGGATGACGGGCATAAACAAGGGAGACATTAATAAAGTACTGAGGGTGTCGAACCAGGTAAGAACCAGGAATAATGGATTTAAGTTGGATAAGTTTAGATTTAGAAAGGACATAGGTAAGTACTGGTTTTCTAACAGAGTTGTAGATGCGTGGAACAGTCTTCCCAGTGGGGTGATAGAGGCTAGGACCTTGGGTAGCTTTAAGAAGAGACTGGACAAATATATGAGTGGGAGGGGCTGGGTTTGATTGGTGTTGGGGGGTGCGAGAGTTGTTTCTTGAGTAGCTTTAGGTAGATGTCGTTTTGATAAGGACCTGCCTCGTATGGGCCAGTAGGCCTTCTGCAGTGTTCCTACATTCTTATGTTCTTATGTTACTATAGGCCTTCAAAGGCTAGGTCTGGTGAATCAGAACCCCCTTCCCCACACGTCCTCCGTGTCTGCTGCCTTGGAAACAAGGGACATCCCTCCAGCCCTCCTCCCCCAACACAGCCGGCAAATCATTCTCCTTTTTGAAACAAGATTGAAGACTCTTAAATTACATTCACTTGATAGACGAAGAATGAACATAAGAACATAAGAAAGGAGGAACACTGCAGGAGGCCTGTTGGCCCATACTAGGCAGGTCCTTTACAATTTATCCCACTAACAAAACATTTGCCCAACCCAATTTTCAATGCTGCCCAAGAAATAAGCTCTGATGTGCAAGTCCCACTCAAATCCAACCCCTCCCACTCATGTACTTATCCAACCTAAATTTGAAACTACCCAAAGTCCTAGCCTCAATAACCCAACTAGGTAGACTGTTCCAATCATCAACTACCCTATTTCCAAACCAATACTTTCCTGTGTCCTTTCTAAATCTAAATTTATCTAATTTAAATCCATTACTGCGGGTTCTCTCTTGGAGAGATATCCTCAAGACCTTATTAATATCCCCTTTATTGGTTTAGAAAGACACGTAAGCAAACACTATGGCATATTTATTAGAAAACGTTTCGGTCCTGGGACCTTGATCACTTCTAACATACAGAGGTAGAAAGACATTATATATATAGTTAGGTAAGACACATATGCAACAGTTAGGTATCTTTATTTCGAAACGTTTCGCCTACACAGTAGGCTTCTTCAGTCGAGTACAGAAAAGTTGATAGAAGCAGAAGATACTTGAAGACGATGTAATCAGTCCATCACCCTTAAAGTTTTGAGGTGGTCAGTCCCTCAGTCTGGAGAAGAGCATTGTTCCGTTGTCTGAAACAATATGAAGTTGAAGTGACAGGATGGAGCTTTATATAGTGCCAGGAGGTGAGACGTAGGTTGCTTTGGGAGGGCAGGTCCCTCTCAAACTCAGCCGTTCTCACTAGTAGAGGTTGTCGAAGTAGATGGTCTGTACCAAGATACCCTTGTGTTGCAGTGTCTGACAGAATGAACATTAAAATGGTATAAAATACCGACAGATTGTTAGGTAAGACACATATGCAACAGTTAGGTATCTTTATTTCGAAACGTTTCGCCTACACAGTAGTCTTCTTCAGTCGAGTACAGAAAAGTTGATAGAAGCAGAAGATACTTGAAGACGATGTAATCAGTCCATCACCCTTAAAGTTTTGAGGTGGTCAGTCCCTCAGTCTGGAGAAGAGCATTGTTCCGTTGTCTGAAACAATATGAAGTTGAAGTGACAGGATGGAGCTTTATATAGTGCCAGGAGGTGAGACGTAGGTTGCTTTGGGAGGGCAGGTCCCTCTCAAACTCAGCCGTTCTCACTAGTAGAGGTTGTCGAAGTAGATGGTCTGTACCAAGATACCCTTGTGTTGCAGTGTCTGACAGAATGAACATTAAAATGGTATAAAATACCGACAGATTGTTAGGTAAGACACATATGCAACAGTTAGGTATCTTTATTTCGAAACGTTTCGCCTACACAGTAGGCTTCTTCAGTCGAGTACAGAAAAGTTGATAGAAGCAGAAGACTGAGGGACTGACCACCTCAAAACTTTAAGGGTGATGGACTGATTACATCGTCTTCAAGTATCTTCTGCTTCTATCAACTTTTCTGTACTCGACTGAAGAAGTCTACTGTGTAGGCGAAACGTTTCGAAATAAAGATACCTAACTGTTGCATATGTGTCTTACCTAACAATCTGTTGGTATTTTATACCATTTTAATGTTCATTCTGTCAGACACTGCAACACAAGAGTATCTTGGTACAGACCATCTACTTCGACAACCTCTACTAGTGAGAACGGCTGAGTTTGAGAGGGACCTGCCCTCCCAAAGCAACCTACGTCTCACCTCCTGGCACTATATAAAGCTCCATCCTGTCACTTCAACTTCATATTGTTTCAGACAACGGAACAATGCTCTTCTCCAGACTGAGGGACTGACCACCTCAAAACTTTAAGGGTGATGGACTGATTACATCGTCTTCAAGTATCTTCTGCTTCTATCAACTTTTCTGTACTCGACTGAAGAAGCCTACTGTGTAGGCGAAACGTTTCGAAATAAAGATACCTAACTGTTGCATATGTGTCTTACCTAACAATCTGTCGGTATTTTATACCATTTTAATGTTCATTATATATATATAGGCGGAGAGTGAGGTGTGACGCACGTGACCTGATGAATGTCATAAGAACATAAGACTGGAGGAACACTGTGGTGACGTGTACTTAGCTCTGTGAAGACCTGTTTGTGTGCTCTCTGTGAATCTGAACCAGGATGCCCTCTCTTGAGCAGCTTTACCAGCAGCTGAGAGAAGAGCTCAGAGTTGCTAAGCTGGAGATACGGCGATTAACGGAGGAGAACAAGAGGATTCGTAGTAATCTTCCTGTTATGAGTCCCCAGGTTAAGAGGGGAGCTTGGTCAGTGGCCGGGCAACATGGAACCAAGCTGAAGATCAAGAAAACGGTTGGAGAGGTGGTGGTGACGTGTACTTAGCTCAGTGGTGACGTGTACTTAGCTCAGTGGTGACGTGTACTTAGCTCATTGGTGACGTGTACTTAGCTCAGTGGTGACGTGTACTTAGCTCAGTGGTGACGTGTACTTAGCTCAGTGGTGACGTGTACTTAGCTCAGTGGTGACGTGTACTTAGCTCAGTGGTGACGTGTACTTAGCTCAGTGGTGACGTGTACTTAGCTCTGTGAAGACCTGTTTGTGTGCTCTCTGTGAATCTGAACCAGGATGCCCTCTCTTGAGCAACTTTACCAGCAGCTGAGAGAAGAGCTCAGAGTTGCTAAGATGGAGATACGGCGATTAACGGAGGAGAACAAGAGGATTCGTAGTAATCCCCCTGTTGTGAGTCCCCAGGTTAAGAGGGGAGCTGATGAAGCCACTGTGTGGCGAAACGTTTCCTGAATAAAGATTCCCATATGCTGCATAAGTGTCTCAATCTTCAACTTGTCGGTTTTTCAAACCATTCATCACAACTGTCAGACACGGCAGCATCATGGGGTCTTGTTACAAAGAATTCTTCAACACTTGTTCAACCTTTGGACGAAGACCTACTTCGACTAGTGGATGGTACCACTATGACCCCGCCTCCATCTGCTTCACGTCACCTCACTACAGTATATAAGCCACGTCTACGGCCCTATGCTGTACTTTCTACAAGATTGATGGACTGAACACATCGACTCCAGGTTGAGGGACTGATTACCTCATTCTCCTCCTCTCCTTACGCCTTCCTCTTTGTATTGGACTGATGAAGCCACTGTGTGGCGAAACGTTTCCTGAATAAAGATTCCCATATGCTGCATAAGTGTCTCAATCTTCAACTTGTCGGTTTTTCAAACCATTCATCACAACTGTCAGACACGGCAGCATCATGGGGTCTTGTTACAAAGAATTCTTCAACACTTGTTCAACCTTTGGACGAAGACCTACTTCGACTAGTGGATGGTACCACTATGACCCCGCCTCCATCTGCTTCACGTCACCTCACTACAGTATATAAGCCACGTCTACGGCCCTATGCTGTACTTTCTACAAGATTGATGGACTGAACACATCGACTCCAGGTTGAGGGACTGATTACCTCATTCTCCTCCTCTCCTTACGCCTTCCTCTTTGTATTGGACTGATGAAGCCACTGTGTGGCGAAACGTTTCCTGAATAAAGATTCCCATATGCTGCATAAGTGTTTCAATCTTCAAACTCTACTCTTGGTCAGAAAAGTGGCAGATGCAGTTCAATGTAGATAAATGCAAGGTTCTGAAGCTCGGGAGTGTCCATAACCCTAGCACTTATAAGTTAAATAATGTAGAACTTAGCCATACAGATTGCGAAAAGGACTTGGGGGTTATGGTAAGCAGCAACCTTAAACCAAGACAGCAATGCCTAAGCGTACGTAAAAAGGCAAATAGATTACTGGGATTTATATCAAGAAGTGTAAGCAACAGAAGTCCAGAGGTCATACTGCAGCTTTATACATCATTAGTAAGGCCTCACCTAGATTATGCAGCTCAATTCTGGTCTCCATATTACAGAATGGACATAAATTCGTTAGAAAACATTCAGCGTAGGATGACTAAATTAATACATAGCATTAGAAATCTTCCTTATGAAGAAAGATTGAAGACTCTTAAGTTACATTCACTTGTTAGACGAAGAATGAGGGGAGACCTGATCGAAGTGTATAAGTGGAAGATAGGTATTAATAAAGGGGATATTAACAAGGTCTTGAGGATATCTCTTCAAGAGAGAACCCGCAGTAATAGATTTAAATTAGATAAGTTTAGATTTAGAAAGGACATAGGAAAGAATTGGTTTGGAAATAGGGTAGTTGATGAGTGGAACAGTCTACCTAGTTGGGTTATTGAGGCTAGGACTTTGGGTAGTTTCAAATTTAGGTTGGATAAGTACATGAGTGGGAGGGGTTGGATTTGAGTGGGACTTGAACATCGGAGCTTGTTTCTAGGGTGGCATTGAAAATTGGGTTGGTCAAATGTTTGTTAGTGGGATGAATTGTAAAGGACCTGCCTAGTATGGGCCAACAGGCCTGCTGCAGTGTTCCTCCTTTCTTATGTTCTAAACAACGAGAAACCAGAAGACTACCGTGGAAACTTCCAACTCATTCTCGGTGCTACCTGACGAATGTGAGTGTTCTACTGGGAATGCCACAACGAGCACCAAGCAAGCATTGGCAGACGTGAGTGAGACATCCCTAGAAACCCCAACGAAGACCATCGAGAACGTCTTGACGAATTCTACAAGTGGTGTAATGCTGCCTGGCGAATGTGAGTCGACTACTCGGAGCATCACGACGGACGACGCCAAGGAAGGTAAAAACATTGTTGTTGTTGGGGATAGCCAGATTAGGTACATGGATAGAGCATTCTGCTTGAAGCATAGGAGTAGGAGGCAGAAAGTGTGTTTTCCTGGGGCTGGGATGAAGGATATTGTTAGCCATCTGGATGACATCATGAGAGGTAATGGGAGCAATCCTATTATCTGTCTCAGTGCTGGAGGCAACGATGTTGGCAGACGTAGGAGTGAGGACCTGATTAGCAGGTATAGGTCAGCAATAGAGATAATTAGGAGGAAGGGTGGGAAACCTGTCATATGTGGCATTTTGCCAAGAAGAGGAGTTGGAAATGAATGGTTGTCCAGAGCAATTGGTGTCAATTTCTGGCTGGACAAATACTGTAAGGAAAATGCGGTAACGTTCATTGACAACTGGGACCTCTTCTATGGCAGAAATGACATGTATGCCAGGGATGGGGTTCACTTATCTAGGTGTGGGGTGGGAGCACTGGCCAACGCAGTGGAGGGAGCTGTTAGGTCTTTAAACTAGGAATAGTTAGTGGCATGGGTTTTGGAGGGAAAACAGTGAAGTCGCAGGGTAGGAGAACTAGTAATAGGCAAAACGAGGTGGATATTGGAAAGCCAGTGGCACTAATTGACAAGGACAGTAATAGGTTTAGTGGAATAACAGATAAGAGCAGGAAGGGTAAAGAGAGAGGAGGGTCTTTAAATATATATTACACAAATAGTCGCAGTGCTAGGAATAAGATGGACGAGTTGAGACTAGTTGCTAGTGCAGGTAACATTGATGTATTTGCCTTAACTGAGACGTGGTTTAATTCAAAAAGTCGGGACATGCCTGCAGAATGTCACATTCAGGGTTTTAAATTGTTCCAAGTAGATAGAAGTGTCGGGAAGGGAGGTGGGGTGGCATTGTATGTCCGAGATCTCTTGAACTGTTGCATAAAAACGGGTATTAAGTCTGAAGTAACACATACAGAGTCTGTTTGGATAGAATTTTCAGAGGGGCATGAAAAACTGATTTTAGGTGTGATATACCGTCCCCAAACTTAGGTAGGGACCAAGGGAGACTACTATGGGAGGAAATTGTTAGGGCCACAAGGCACGATAATGTAGTAATTCTAGGAGACTTTAACTTTAGTCATGTTGATTGGAATTTCTTGACTTGGAATTTAGAATCATACGACTTCTTAGAAGTAGTTCAGGATTGTTTTTTGAAGCAGTTTGTGACAGAACCTACAAGGGGTAATAACCTGCTTGACTTAGTTCTGGCAAACAATGAATCCCTTGTTAATAATTTAGAAGTTTCAGAGGAACTGGGGGCTAGCGACCACAAATCAATTACATTTAGCATTGAATGGAAGTATGATAGTAGGGATAACTCAGTAACAGTCCCAGATTTTCGCGTAGCAGATTACGATGGGCTTAGAGAACATTTGTCATCTGTTGACTGGGGTAACGAAGAGAGCTATCAATATAACAGTTTTCTGAACACTATACATGAGGCTCAAAGAACGTTTATCTCGTATAAAGAAATTAGATCAAATAGAAATGACCCAAAATGGATGAATAATAGGCTGAAATATCTATTAGGGCATAAGAAAGGAATTTATAGGCGTATCAAAAGAGGTGAGGGTCATCTTATGAATCAGTATGTTGACATTAAGAGGGACATTAAAAAGGGGATAAGAAAAGCTAAAAGGGACTATGAAGTTAAAGTTGCTAGGGATTCTAAAACTAACCCAAAAAGTTTTTTCCAGGTATATAGAACAAAAGTCAGAGAGGGGACAGGTCCCCTTAAAAATAACTATGGGCATCTTTCCTGACAAGATGTCAGCGTGTCAGCGTTTCAGCGTGCCTCGTTGTGCTCCGGGTTATCTCGTGTTTTCACGGTCGCTCTTACGTGCTAGAACTTTAATTTGTGTCATCAATCCTATACGATACATCCCTCTAGCGCCTGGAACCAATCTTGGGCGGAAAACATTATATACTGAGTCAAAAAAGGAGAATTAGTGTGAACTACCTAGCAGAGTTTACTGCCAGAGGGGAATCATAGGCCTGTGTCCCGTGTGGAAAAAAAATAATAATAATTGAACTTTTCGTGTCAGAGGAAAGAAAGTCTCCCTGATAACATTGAGTATACATAGTGTATAGTGTATACTACAGTGGCTCCCTAGTATATTGATGATAAAGGCTAAAGTGTCATTTGAAAACAGGTGAATCTGTAAATGAAGTGATAAGCCTATAGAGGCAGGTGCCAGAAGTCGCCAGAAACTTACCACAGGTCAGCTGTTTTTAATAATCTTCCTGGCTTGCTAGTGTACTTGCATATAATCTAGTGATACCAGTGAATAGCAGAATACAGTGTTGTAGTAGCAACTAACCAGTATTATAATGGTACTTAGTGGAGTGGAGTGACTTTCATTAGTTTCTTTTTCTTGAAATACGAGACGTTACTGTGAATTTCATATAACCTGTAGTTACCAGCGGTCGCAATATACACAACGAGAAGCAATTATTACTACAGAAAAAGCGTCCTTCCTCCAAAATTTGACCAGTCAACTATAGTGATAATATAGCATTTATTGTGGTGGAGACGGAAAAAAAAAAAAAATAGAAAAGCCAGATACAGCGATTGATAAACAAGGGTTGAGGTTGACCGTTCGTCATTGTAGGAGTGCCAGCAGTCACCGGCTCTTCAACACGCAAGTTATACTCTTGTATCAGTCAAATCACATATTACTCGGGTAGATAATTTCCAGTAGATCCTTCATGTGTTAGCTCAAATCACCGACCAGTACGTTTTAAATAAGTGACCCACTGATCAGAGCAGATCGACTGGTCCGAACCCTTAACTGGTCCGAACCCTTGACTGGTCCGAACCCGGGACTGGTTTCAAACAGTTTCGTTGGACAATAAAGCAGACTGTAAACGGATGGGGTTGTAGGCGCCCTTATAAACACAAACATTAAAAATCAGGAACGTGACGGTAAGCTGTCCAATATACAAAAAGAGTTAGAAACAGAAATACAAATAGCTAGAGCTTCATTTAAGGTTATTAATATAATATTCAAGAGGTTGCTAGTAGAATTGCAGTAAATCAACCATTCAAATCATTATGAAGCTGTGTGTATCATTATGAAGCTGTGTTATCCACATGGATAAATTGTCATTTTTGTGGAAATTGGTGTCACGCTCCTTGTGCAGATATCCCAGAACTAGCTACAAGCAGTATTAAAACAGAGAAGTGTTTTTGGGTATGCCCAAATGAGGAAAATCTGTGGACTAAAATCACAAGGGTATTAAAAGAGGACAACATCAAAGCTGCTTTCATAGAAAACCTGGAAGCTTTCTACAACAGATGGGAACATAAAAAGTCTGGGCTGAATGGTACTGCCCTTGATACTGGCCATGTAGTCACAAACTGTAAGGCTGGAGATGAAGTCCTGGTAGTCAGTAAATGTGGGGCTGATAGTGCTGTCCTGGGAGACAGTAATGGTGAAGCTGGAGATGCTGTCCTGGGAGACAGAAATGGTGAAGCTGGAGGTGCTGTCCTGGGAGACAGAAATGGTGAAGCTGGAGATACTGTCCTGGGAGACAGTAATGGTGAAGCTGGAGATTTTGTCCAGGTAGTCGGGAATTATACGCAGGAAGGAATACATATAAATGACCTCATAGGGGACAGGAGCCATAGTAGGGAAACAAGTGTAGTCAAAGATAAGATAAAACCAATATTGCAAACTAGAAATACCGCAGGAAATAGCAAACAAGAGGACTCCAATAGCAATAGTGAGGATAAATTACCAAAAACAACTGGTGGGAGCTCCATTGTTGGTGCTAGGGAGGATAGAAGTAAGACAGGGAAACATGCACCAACAGGGAATACAGTCACAGAAACCCAAGGCAAGCGGAAACCAAGCCTGTGCACATACTATGCACTTGGTATCTGCAGGCATGGGAAATCTGGAAAAACAGATGGGACATGCAATTATGACCACCCTAGAAAATGCCATGCCCATATGACAACAGGAAAATGCAAACTCCCTTCCTGTAAGCTTTTTCACCCTGAAATGTGTACCTCTTCAGTACAGGAAAGACTGTGCTATAACTTAAATTGCCAGGCATACCATCTAAAGGGGACAAAAAGATACAAAACATCCAGGCCATGGGAAAACCTGGGTAGCCACAGCCACTCAAGAGGGAGAGGTTTTTTAGTGCCAGGAAGAAAAAAAACTGGCAGGAAATGGCACCAAATCCAGTCATTCCTGGAGTGGAACCACAGTCGATGGCCTCCACTCCAAACCAACAGATACAGATACTAATGCTGGAAAAAAAATCCCCCCCCAGTACCAACAATACCACCAGTCCGATAACATTCTTCTTTGCAAATATACAGGGTCTAAAGCCAGCAACAAACAACAAAATACCTTTCATCCGTGGACTGCTTGCAGAGGCAAAGGCAATGTTTGCGGCTTTCACTGAGACCCACATAAAGGATCACTTGGACAACGAAATATGGATCCCAGGTTACAACCTATACAGATGTGACAGAGTGAACAGGCAAAAGGGGGGGGTTGGCCTGTACATTGCAGAGTCACTTGTTTGCACAGAACTGCTTAATGCCTCAAATGATGTAGTGGAAGTTTTAGCAGTAAAGGTCGAGAACCAAAACCTAGTCATTGTGGTAGTCTACAAGCCTCCGGATGCAACATCCCAGCAATTCCAGGAACAGCTGTTAAAAATTGACCACTGTCTGGAAAATCTTCCAGCTCCTGCACCCAACATCTTGCTCCTGGGGGACTTCAACTTAAGGCACCTAAAATGGAGGAATATAGCAAATAATATTGTTGCAGTAATAACACCAGGAGGCAGCTCTGATGAAAACTCACACTCACACGAGCTTTTAAATCTCTGCACAAAATTCAATTTAAACCAGCAAATAATAGAGCCTACTAGACTGGAGAATACACTAGACCTCATCTTCACTAACAATGATGATCTGATAAGAAATGTCACCATATCAAAAACAATATACTCAGATCACAACATAATTGAGGTTCAGACATGTATGCGTGGAGCCCCAGACCGACAAAATGAGACTAGTCACGAGGGAGCATTCACCAAATTCAACTTCAATAACAAAAACATAAAGTGGGACCAAGTAAACCAAGTCCTAACCGATATAAGCTGGGAAGATATACTAAGCAACACAGACCCAAACTTATGCCTAGAACAGATTAACTCGGTGGCACTCGATGTATGCACAAGGCTAATTCCTCTAAGAAAAAGGAGGAGTAGATGTAAAATAGAAAGAGACAGGCGCTCCCTTTACAGGCGACGGAAAAGAATAACAGAGCGGCTAAAAGAGGTCAATATATCTGAAATGCGCAGGGAGACACTGGTCAGAGAAATAGCAAGCATCGAACTTAAGCTAAAAGAATCCTTTAGGAGTCAGGAATCGCGGGAAGAACTAAAAGCCATAAATGAAATCGAAAGAAACCCAAAGTATTTCTTCTCCTATGCCAAATCAAAATCGAGAACAACGTCCAGTATTGGGCCCCTACTTAAACAAGATGGGTCCTACACAGATGACAGCAAGGAAATGAGTGAGCTACTCAAGTCCCAATATGACTCAGTTTTTAGCAAGCCGCTAACCAGACTGAGAGTCGAAGATCAAAATGAATTTTTTATGAGAGAGCCACAAAATTTGATTAACACAAGCCTATCCGATGTTATCCTGACGCCAAATGACTTCGAACAGGCGATAAATGACATGCCCATGCACTCTGCCCCAGGGCCAGACTCATGGAACTCTGTGTTCATCAAGAACTGCAAGAAGCCCCTATCACGAGCCTTTTCCATCCTATGGAGAGGGAGCATGGACACGGGGGTCGTCCCTCAGTTACTAAAAACAACAGACATAGCCCCACTCCACAAAGGGGGCAGTAAAGCAACAGCAAAGAACTACAGACCAATAGCACTAACATCCCATATCATAAAAATCTTTGAAAGGGTCCTAAGAAGCAAGATCACCACCCATCTAGAAACCCATCAGTTACACAACCCAGGGCAACATGGGTTTAGAACAGGTCGCTCCTGTCTGTCTCAACTACTGGATCACTACGACAAGGTCCTAAATGCACTAGAAGACAAAAAGAATGCAGATGTAATATATACAGACTTTGCAAAAGCCTTCGACAAGTGTGACCATGGCGTAATAGCGCACAAAATGCGCGCTAAAGGAATAACAGGAAAAGTCGGTCGATGGATCTATAATTTCCTCACTAACAGAAGACAGAGAGTAGTCGTCAACAGAGTAAAGTCCGAGGCAGCTACGGTGGAAAGCTCTGTTCCACAAGGCACAGTACTAGCTCCCATCTTGTTCCTCATCCTCATATCCGACATAGACAAGGATGTCAGCCACAGCACCGTGTCTTCCTTTGCAGATGACACCCGAATCTGCATGACAGTGTCTTCCATTGCAGACACTGCAAGGCTCCAGCCGGACATCAACCAAATCTTTCAGTGGGCTGCAGAAAACAATATGAAGTTCAACGATGAGAAATTTCAATTACTCAGATATGGTAAACATGAGGAAATTAAATCTTCATCAGAGTACAAAACAAATTCTGGCCACAAAATAGAGCGAAACACCAACGTCAAAGACCTGGGAGTGATTATGTCGGAGGATCTCACCTTCAAGGACCATAACATTGTATCAATCGCATCTGCTAGAAAAATGACAGGATGGATAATGAGAACCTTCAAAACTAGGGAGGCCAAGCCCATGATGACACTCTTCAGGTCACTTGTTCTATCTAGGCTGGAATATTGCTGCACTCTAACAGCACCTTTCAAGGCAGGTGAAATTGCCGACCTAGAAAATGTACAGAGAACTTTCACGGCGCGCATAACGGAGATAAAACACCTCAATTACTAGGAGCGCTTGAGGTTTCTAAACCTGTATTCCCTGGAACGCAGGAGGGAGAGATACATGATTATATACACCTGGAAAATCCTAGAGGGACTAGTACCGAACTTGCACACGAAAATCACTCACTACGAAAGCAAAAGACTTGGCAGACGATGCCCCATCCCCCCAATGAAAAGC
This sequence comes from Cherax quadricarinatus, assembly GCF_038502225.1. Lineage (NCBI taxonomy): Eukaryota > Metazoa > Arthropoda > Malacostraca > Decapoda > Parastacidae > Cherax > Cherax quadricarinatus. The sequence continues at coordinate 51,876,529 of NC_091295.1, forward strand.
AGGGGTGTCACTAGCACGTTAAGAGACCATACAATAAGTGTCAGGGGCCCGGGACTGTTCAACTGCCTCCCAGCACACATAAGGGGGATTACCAACAGACCCCTGGCAGTCTTCAAGCTGGCACTGGACAAGCACCTAAAGTCAGTTCCTGATCAGCCGGGCTGTGGCTCGTACGTTGGTTTGCGTGCAGCCAGCAGTAACAGCCTGGTTGATCAGGCGCTGATCCACCAGGAGGCCTGGTCACAGACCGGGCCGCGGGGGCGTTGACCCCCGAAACTCTCTCCAGGTAAACTCCAGGTAATTGTTAGGTAAGACACATATGCAACAGTTAGGTATCTTTATTATGAAACGTTTCGCCTACACAGTAGGCTTCTTCAGTCAAGTACAGAAAAGTTGATAGAAGCAGAAGATACTTGAAGACGATGTAATCAGTCCATCACCCTTAAAGTTTTGAGGTGGTCAGTCCCTCAGTCTGGAGAAGAGCATTGTTCCATAGTATGAAACAATATGGAGATGAAGTGACAGGATGGAGCTTTTTATAGCGCCAAGAGGTGAGACGTAGGCCACTAGGAGAGGTAAGAACTCAGATGTTGAGAGGTCAGGTCCCTCTCAAATCCAGCCGCTCTCACTAGTGGAAGTTGTCGAAGTTGATTGCAGGTCTGTACCAAGATACCCTTGTGTTGCAGTGTCTGACAGATTGAACATTAAAATGGTATAAAATACCGACAGGTTGTTAGGTAAGACACATATGCAACAGTTAGGTATCTTTATTATGAAACGTTTCGCCTACACAGTAGGCTTCTTCAGTCAAGTACAGAAAAGTTGATAGAAGCAGAAGATACTTGAAGACGATGTAATCAGTCCATCACCCTTAAAGTTTTGAGGTGGTCAGTCCCTCAGTCTGGAGAAGAGCATTGTTCCATAGTATGAAACAATAAGGAGATGAAGTGACAGGATGGAGCTTTTTATAGCGCCAAGAGGTGAGACGTAGGCCACTAGGAGAGGTAAGAACTCAGATGTTGAGAGGTCAGGTCCCTCTCAAATCCAGCCGCTCTCACTAGTATCTTCTGCTTCTATCAACTTTTCTGTACTTGACTGAAGAAGCCTACTGTGTAGGCGAAACGTTTCATAATAAAGATACCTAACTGTTGCATATGTGTCTTACCTAACAACCTGTCGGTATTTTATACCATTTTAATGTTCAATCTGTCAGACACTGCAACACAAGGGTATCTTGGTACAGACCTGCAATCAACTTCGACAACTTCCACTAGTGAGAGCGGCTGGATTTGAGAGGGACCTGACCTCTCAACATCTGAGTTCTTACCTCTCCTAGTGGCCTACGTCTCACCTCTTGGCGCTATAAAAAGCTCCATCCTGTCACTTCATCTCCATATTGTTTCATACTATGGAACAATGCTCTTCTCCAGACTGAGGGACTGACCACCTCAAAACTTTAAGGGTGATGGACTGATTACATCGTCTTCAAGTATCTTCTGCTTCTATCAACTTTTCTGTACTTGACTGAAGAAGCCTACTGTGTAGGCGAAACGTTTCATAATAAAGATACCTAACTGTTGCATATGTGTCTTACCTAACAACCTGTCGGTATTTTATACCATTTTAATGTTCAATATGTGTCTTACCTAACAATCTGTCGGTATTTTATACCATTTTAATGTTCATCAAGACAGCAATGCTTAAGTGTACGTAATAAGGCAAATAGATTATTGGGATTTATATCAAGAAGTGTAAGCAACAGAAGTCCAGTGGTCATACTGCAGCTTTATACATCATTAGTAAGGCCTCACCTAGATTATGCAGCTCAGTTCTGGTCTCCATATTACAGAATGGACATAAATTCGTTAGAAAACATTCAGCGTAGGATGACTAAATTAATACATAGCATTAGAAATCTTCCTTATGAAGAAAGATTGAAGACTCTTAAGTTACATTCACTTGTTAGACGAAGAATGAGGGGAGACCTGATCGAAGTGTATAAGTGGAAGATAGGTATTAATAAAGGGGATATTAACAAGGTCTTGAGGATATCTCTCCAAGAGAGAACCCGCAGTAATGGATTTAAATTAGATAAGTTTAGATTTAGAAAGGGCATAGGAAAGTATTGGTTTGGAAATAGGGTAGTTGATGAGTGGAACAGTCTACCTAGTTGGGTTATTGAGGCTAGGACTTTGGGTAGTTTCAAATTTAGGTTGGATAAGTACATGAGTGGGAGGGGTTGGATTTGAGTGGGACTTGCACATCAGAGCTTATTTCTTGGGTAGCATTGCAAGAATGCAGTTGTAATATACACAGACTTTGCAAAAGCCTTCGACAAGTGTGACCATGGCGTAATAGCGCACAAAATGCGTGCTAAAGGAATAACAGGAAAAGTTGGTAGATGGATCTATAATTTACTCACAAACAGAACACAAAGAGTAGTAGTCAACAGAGTAAAGTCTGAAGTGGCTACGGTGAAAAGCTCTGTTCCACAAGGCACAGTACTCGCTCCCATCTTGTTTCTCATCCTCATATCTGACATAGACAAGGATGTCAGCCACAGCACCGTGTCTTCCTTTGCAGATGACACCCGAATCTGCATGACAGTGTCTTCCATTGCAGACACTGCAAGGCTCCAGCCGGACATCAACCAAATCTTTCAGTGGGCTGCAGAAAACAATATGAAGTTCAACGATGAGAAATTTCAATTACTCCGATATGGTAAACATGGGGAAATTAAAACTTCATCAGAGTATAAAACAAATTCCAGCCACAAAATAGAGCGAGAAACTAACGTCAAAGATCTGGGAGTGATCATGTCGGAGGATCTCACCTTCAAGGACAATAACATTGTATCAATCGCATCTGCTAGAAAAATTACAGAATGGATAATGAGAACCTTCAAAACTAGGGATGCCAAGCCCATGATGACACTCTTCAGGTCGCTTGTTCTATCTAGGCTGGAATATTGCTGCACACTAACAGCACCTTTCAAGGCAGGTGAAATTGCTGGCCTAGAAAATGTACAGAGCACACATGTACACGGCACACATAACGGAGATAAAAAAACCTCAATTACTGGGAGCGCTTGAAGTTCCTGAACCTGTACTCCCTGGAATGCAAGCGGGAGAGATACATGATTATATACACCTGGAAAATCCTAGAGGGACTAGTACCGAACTTGCACACGAAAATCACTCCTTCCGAAAGCAAAAGACTCGGCAGACGATGAACACCCCCCCAATGAAAAGCAGGGGTGTCACTAGCACGTTAAGAGACAATACAATAAGTGTCAGGGGTCCAAGACTGTTCAACTGTTTCCCAGCATACATGAGGGGGATTACCAATAGACCCCTGGCTGTCTTCAAGCAGGCACTGGACATGCACCTAAAGTCGGTACCTGACCAGCCGGACTGTGGTTCGTATGTTGGATTGCGTGCAGCCAGCAGGGCTGTTGATCCTGGGGCGTTGACCCCCGGAACTCTCTCCAGGTAAACTCCAGGTAAACTTTAGTAAAAGAAACGGCCTTAGACAAGGCCAATCTGTAACATGAGTACTAAGCCAATGCAAATCCGCCTATTACCTTGATGATGGTACTCTAAAGGGGTAGCAATGGCCTCTGTGGTGATTACTATCGTTGGTGTGAGTTCGACCTGTCTAGCATTGACCAGAAGGCCTATTACACTGCTCAAAGACTCCGGCACAAAGTTGTGGAACAGGTCAGGTGTGATGGTTGAGGAAAAAGACACTTATGTGCAGTTCAAGACAATTATTTAAGGAATCGATTCTCCACGAAAGGCTTCTTTTCAGTCCTAATGCAGCGATAACTAAGATACTAGTATATATAGTGGCAAGAGTAAGTTTATTCAGGTACACATACACATAATTATAATATCTTTATTTCTACAAGTACATGTACAAGGTATACAGACCATAGCTGACATCAATGGCTTACTGCTATATAGAAAGCCGCTTGTTATGCAGAGAATTTTCCTTCAAATTAGGTCAGTTTTGTCCCAGGATGCGACCCACACCAGTCGACTAACACCCAGGTACCCATTTCATACTGATAGGTGAACATGGATAACCGGTAAAAGGAAACACGTCCAATGTTTCTAACCTTTGCCGGGAATCGAACCGAGACCTCCTCACCGTGTGAAGCGAGAGGTTTTGCCACCAGGCCACAGGCCTGTATTAAGACTGAAGAAACCACTCGTTGCGAAATGTTTCATTTAATAAGTGTCCTGAACTGTAAATAAGTGTCTTTTTCCACATCTTGTCAGTATCAACATACCATTTCTCAGTGATGGATGAGGCAGTACAGTTCATACTTGATGAGAGTGGCCGGCTGCCAGTCAGGGATGCCTGGAGTTTACGTGGAGAGAGTTCCGGGGATCAACGCTCCCGCGGCCCGGTCTGTGACCAGGCCTCATGGTGGATCAAGGCCTAATCAACCAGGCTGTTACTGCTGGCTGCACGCAATCCAATGTACGAACCACAGCCCGGCTGGTCAGGTATCGACTTTAGGTGCTTGTCCAGTGCCTGCTTGAAAACAGCCAGAGGTCTATTGGTAATCCCCCTTATGTATGCTGGGAGGCAGTTGAACAGTCTTGGGCCCCTGACACTTATTATGTTGTCTCTTAACGTGCTATTGGCACCCCTGCTTTTCATTGGGAGGATGTTGCATCGTCTGCCGAGTCTTTTGCTTTCGTAAGGAGTGATTTTCGTGTGCAAGTTCGGTACTAGTCCCTCTAGGATTTTCCAGGTGTATATAATCATGTATATCTCCCGCCTGCGTTCCAGGGAATAGAGGTTCAGGTACTTCAAGTGTTCCCAGTAATTGAAGTTTTTTATCTCCGTTATGCGCGCCGTGAAGGTTCTCTGTACATTTTCTAGTTTAGTAATTTCACCTGCTTGAAAGGTGCTGTTAGTGTGCAGCAATATGCCAGCCTAGATAGAACAAGTGACCTGAAGAGTGTCATCATGGACTTGGCATCCCTAGTTTTGAAGGTTCTCATTATCCATTCTGTCATTTTTCTAGCAGATGCGATTGATACAATGTTATGGTCCTTGAAGGTGAGATCTTCCGACATGATCACTCCCAGATCTTTGACGTTAGTTTTTCGCTCTATTGTGTGGTAGGAATTTGTTTTATACTCTGATGAAGTTATAATTTCCTCACATTTACCATATCGGAGTAATTGAAATTTCTCATCGTTGAACTTCATATTGTTTTCTGCAGCCCATTGAAAGATTTGCTTGATGTCTGCCTGGAGCCTTGCAGTGTCTTCAATTGAAGATACTGTCATGCAGATTCGGGTGTCATCTGCAAAGGAAGACACGGCACTGTGGCTTATATCCCTGTCTATGTCAGATATGAGGATGAGGAACAAGATGGGAGAGAGTACTGTGCCTTGCGGAACAGAGCTTTTCACCGTAGCCGCCTCAGACTTTACTCTGTTGACTACTACTCTTTGTGTTCTATTTGTCAGGAAGTTATAGATCCATCTACCAACTTTTCCTGTTATTCCTTTGGCACGCATTTTGTGCGCTATTACTGCATGGTCACACTTGTCAAAGGCTTTTGCAAAGTCTGTGCATATTACATCTGTATTCTTTTTGTCTTCTAGTGCATCCAGGACCTTGTCGTGGTGATCCAGTAGTTGGGACAGACAGGAGCTCCCTGCTCTAAACCCATGCTGCCCTGGGTTGTGTAACTGATGGGTATCTAGATGGGTGGCGATCTTGCTTCTTAGGACCCTGTAGTGATACTGCTCCTGTGGGGAGCAGCAACAGGATAATACTGCACCACCTCTCGGGGCCCTTAACAACAACAACAGTTTGGTGTGTGTCATGGGCGCCAACACATGGTGTGTGATTCTCTTCTTTTACATCAATATATTAGTGATGCAGATTACATGGTGAGTTTAAATATGTGGCCTGTAGTTATAACTTTTCTCTTGACATATGCAAGACATCACCATCCCTGTAGAAGCAGTTATTAGATGTACTAGTCATTATATTTTGTTGCAGAAGTACTATGAAGATTCTATGTTCAATAAAGCCTAGAGATAAGGCCTGTGTTTCTATCACAACAATTTATTGAACATAGAATCCTGGGCTACCTGGTGGTGATCCTGCGCTAGACTACATCACAACATGGAGCGTTTACTGAAACCTGAGAGGCTAGACTGTGACCCCAGCTTATCAACGGCTGCTCAGGAATGGAAGCACTGGTTTAAGACTTTCGAAAACTTCTTGGGAGCCCTTCCTAAAAAAGATCTAGATAAAGTAAGTCTGCTTATCATTGTGTCACCTAAGATATATGAGGCTATTTCTGAGTGTAATACCTATGAAGATGCTATCAAAACCCTCAAGTCTCAGTATATTAAACCTACAAATGAAATCTTTGCACGCTATCGCCTTGCAACTCGCCGCCAGCAGACTGATGAATCCTTAGAGGAATACCTTCAAGCACTGAAAATTTTAGGTAAGGACTGTCACTTCCAAGCAGTGACAGCTGCTCAGTATTGTGAAGAGTCCATCAGGGATGCGTTTATCAGTGGCCTGCAATCACCAATAATAAGGCAGCGTTTATTGGAGAATAAAACTGCCTTCGACCAGGCAAGAGCTCTAGATTCAGCCCAGAAGAATTCTGAAGTATACAGTACCACTCAGCCTTCTCGAGTTGTAAGTGCTGCAATTCCTGACCAAGACTCTTGCAATGAAGTTACTGTGGAACCTGCCTCAGTGACAGCAGCAGCAGGTACGGTGTGTTTCTTTTGTGGTTTTTCAAGACATCCACGTCCAAAGTGTCCTGCTCGTGAAGCAATGTGCCATAAATGCCACAAGAAAGGTCACTTTGCTAAAGTATGTCGTGCTAATGCATCAACAAGATCTAGTGCCTCCACACATTCCAGTGATCATGCGACTCTAGCAACAGTGACTTCTGCAGCTACTCCAAATTCACTGTCAAAGGCAGTTGTGAAAGTATTCATCAAAGGAACAGAAGTAGATGGTCTTATTGATAGTGGCAGCTCAGAGAGTTTCATCAACCTTGACTTAGTTAAACGCCACTCCTTGACTGTACATCACTCATCAGGTACTGTTTCCATGGCATTAACATCTCTCTCTATTCAGACCTTAGGGTTTTGTAAGGTAAATCTCAGAGTTAATGGAAAGGATTATCAAGATGTACATTTAGCTATTCTGCCACAACTGTGCTCTGATGTTATCCTTGGTCAGGACTTTCAGAAGCTGCATGATAGTGTCACCTTAACATATGGAGGTGAACTACCTCCTCTTGTTGTCTGTGGACTTAGCACTTTAAGGGTAGACCCACCAAAGCTCTTTGCAAATCTTACCGCGGATTGCCATCCTATATCAGCTAAGTCACGCCGCTATTCTTATGAGGATCGGATGTTCATTGAGAAGGAAACTCAGAGGCTGCTGAAGGAGGGTATTATAGAACCGAGTAATTCCCCTTGGCGTGCACAGGTTGTTGTTGTTAAGGATGATTATAGGAAACGGAGACTGGCTATCGATTACTCTGAGACAATCAACAAATTTACGCTTCTTGATGGGTACCCTCTACCTCGAATTGATGATACAGTGAACAAAATTGCTCAGTACTATGTGTTTAGCACAATTGATCTACAGAGTGCCTATCATCAAGTCCCTATAAGGAATGAAGATAAACCATACACAGCGTTTCAGGCTAGTGATGGCCTGTATCAGTTTACCAGAGTCCCTTTTGGAGTCACCAATGGAGTAGCCTGCTTCCAACGAATTATGGATTCACTCATTCAGGGAGAGCAACTCATGGGAACTTATGCGTATTTAGATAATGTTACCATTTGTGGCACGACCCAGGAGGAACATGATGCAAACCTTGATAAGTTTTTGGAAGCCGCCAAGAAGAAAAATATCAGTTACAATGTGGAAAAGTGCACTTTTTCAACTAAAAGGCTTAGCATCCTTGGTTATGTAGTGGAAGGAGGTTCAATATTCCCAGACCCTGAACGACTACGACCTCTGCGGGAACTTCCAATGCCTCAAGACAAAAAGTCACTCCGAAGAACTCTTGGTCTCTTTGCTTATTACTCACAATGGATCTACAACTATTCGAGTAAAGTCCGCCCATTGAGTGCTACCACATTTCCTGTGACAAAGGAAGCAGAAGCCGCTTTCCATACTCTTAAACAGGACATTGAAAACTCACTAGTTCAAGCCATTGATGAGTCCCTACCATTCGAAGTAGAAACGGATGCATCTGACATTGCCATTGCTGCAGTCTTATCTCAGGCAGGACGACCAGTAGCCTTCTTTTCGAGAACTTTTCAAGGATCAGAGAAGTGTTATGCTGCTGTAGAAAAGGAAGCTCAGGCCATAATAGAAGCAGTTCGCCACTGGAAGCATTATTTAACTGGTAGACATTTCACCATAAGGACTGACCAACGGTCCGTGATGTATATGTTCGACAAGAAGCACAAAAGTAGGATAAAGAATGACAAGATATTACGCTGGAGGATGGAACTATCGTGTTATGACTTTGATATTCTGTACCGACCGGGTCAAGAGAACATCTCACCCGATGCATTCTCTAGGTCCCACTGTGGAGCAGCATGTCATGATTTGCAATCACTCTCAGCGCTCCACAAGGCTTTGTGTCACCCAGGAGTTACACGCCTGTACCATTTTGTCAAATCAAAGAACATGCCCTACTCAGTGGATGATCTGCGACAAGTAATCAGAGCATGCAGAGTATGTGCAGAGTGCAAGCCAAACTTTCATCAGCCAGAGAAGACTCATCTCATAAAATCCACCCAGCCTTTCGAGAGACTGAATATAGATTTCAAAGGACCTCTACCAAGCACAAATCAGAATAGATATTTCCTTACCATAGTAGATGAATATTCAAGGTTTCCCTTTGTGTTCCCCTGTGCAAATATGACTGCTTCAACTGTTATTAGTTGTCTTTCACAGTTGTTCTCTATTTTTGGTATGCCAGCTTATATCCATTCAGACAGGGGATCCTCGTTCATGAGTAACGAACTTCAGGAGTTTTTGGCTAGCAAAGGTATTGCCTGCAGCAGAACAATAAGCTACAACCCTCAAGGCAATGGTCAAGTGGAGCGGTTCAATGGTACTATATGGAAGGCAGTTACAATGACATTGAAGTCGCGCAATCTACCTGTTGAACACTGGCAAACTGTCCTACCTGATGCTCTTCACTCTATTAGATCATTGCTGTGCACAGCTACTAATGCAACCCCTCATGAAAGACTCCTCAACTATTCACGTCGTTCCTCTACGGGAGCCTCCGTGCCCACTTGGTTATGTCATCCTGGACCCGTTCTCCTGAAGAGTCACCGTAGGATGATCAAGACGGATCCTTTAGTGGAAGAGGTAGAGCTCCTGCAAGCTAATCCACATTACACCCATATTCGCTACCAAAATGGTGAAGAGACTACAGTATCTATAAGACATTTAGCCCCAGTTGGAATCCCCATTAGTGTGGAATCTCAAGATACACCAATAGATGTGAAAGATGCTTCGTTTTCTCCTGGAAAGCCCCTTGAGACTACCCCTACAGAAATAAAGGATTCTGCTCCAGCAGTTAGTCAAACCCCGCTGGAAAATATTGAACCTGGTGAAGAGGCTCAAGGGCTACGAAGGTCGGGACGTGTACGTCGCCCACCTAACAGTTTGGGAGATTACTGTCTGATATTTTAGAAGGGGGAGATTGTAGTGATACTGCTCCTGTGGGGAGCAGCAACAGGATAATACTGCACCACCTCTCGGGGCCCTTAACAACAACAACAGTTTGGTGTGTGTCATGGGCGCCAACACATGGTGTGTGATTCTCTTCTTTTACATCAATATATTAGTGATGCAGATTACATGGTGAGTTTAAATATGTGGCCTGTAGTTATAACTTTTCTCTTGACATATGCAAGACATCACCATCCCTGTAGAAGCAGTTATTAGATGTACTAGTCATTATATTTTGTTGTTGCAGAAGTACTATGAAGATTCTATGTTCAATGAAGCCTAGAGATAAGGCCTGTGTTTCTATCACAACAGACCCTTTCAAAGATTTTTATGCCATGTTAGTGCTATCGGTCTGTAGTTCTTAGCTATTGCTTTACTGCCCCCTTTATGGAGTTGGGCTATGTCTGTTGGTTTTAGTAACTGTGGGACGTCCCCAGTGTCCATACTCCCTTTCCATAGAATGTTAAAAGCACGTGATAGGGGCTTCTTGCAGTTCTTGATGAACACGGAGTTCCATGAGTCCGGCCCTGGGGCAGAGTGCATACGCATGTCATCGCCTGTTCGAAGTCATTTGGCGTCAGGATAACGTCAGATAAGCTTGTTTTTACCAAATTCTGTGGCTCTCTCATAAAAAATTCAGTGAGATCTTCGACTCTCAGTCTGGTTAGCGGCTTGCTAAAAACTGAGTCATATTGGGACTTGAGTAGCTCATTTCTTTGCTGTCAACTGTGTAGGACCCATCTTGTTTAAGTAGTGGCCCATTACTGGATGTTGTTCTCGACTTTGATTTGGCATAAGAAAAAAAATACTTTGGGTTTCTTTAGATTTCATTTATGGCTTTTAGTTCTTCCCGCGATTCCTGACTCCTATAAGATTCCTTTAACTTTAGTTCGATGTTTGCTATTTCTCTGACCAGTATCTCCCTACGCATTGCAGATATATTGGCCTCTTTTAGCAGCTCTGTTATTCTTTTCCTTCGCCTGTAAAGGGAGCGCCTGTCTCTTTTTATTTTACATCTACTCCTCCTTTTTCTTAAAGGAATATGCCTTGAGCATACATCGCGTGCCACAGAATTAATCTGTTCTAGGCATAAGTCGGGGTCTGTGGTGCTTAGGCTATCTTCCCAGCTTATATCATTTAGGACTTGGTTTACTTGGTCCCACTTTATGTTCTTGTTATTGAAGCTGAATTTGGTGAAGGCTCCCTCGTGACTGATCACATTTTGTCTGGGGCTCCGCGCATACATGTCTGAACCTCGATTATGTTGTGATCTGAGTCTATTGTTTTTGATATGGTGACATTTCGTATCAGATCATCATTGTTAGTGAAGATGAGGTCTAGTGTATTCTCCAGTCTAGTAGGCTCTATTATTTGCTGGTTTAAGGTGAATTTTGCGCAGAGATTCAAAAGCCCATGTGTGTGTGAGTTCTCATCAGAGCTGCCTCCTGGTGTTACCACTGCGACAACATTATTTGCTATATTCCTCCATTTTAAGTGCCTTAAGTTGAAATCCCCAGGAGCAAGATGTTGGGAGCAGGAGCTGGAAGATTTTCCAGACAGTGGTTAATATTCAACAGCTGTTCCTGGAATTGTTGGGACATTGCATCCGCAGGCTTGTAAACTACTACAATGACCAGGTTTTGGTTCTCGATCTTTACTGCTAAAACTTCAACTACATCATTTGAGGCATTTAGCAGTTCTGAGCAAATACGTGACTCTGTTATATACAGGCCAACCCCCCCCCCCTCTTTTTCCTGTTCACTGTCGCATCTGCATAGGTTGTAACCCGGGATCCATATTTCGTTATCCAAGTGATTCTTTATGTGGGTCTCTGTGAAAGCCGGGAACATTGCATTTGCCTCTGCAAGCAGTCCACGGATGAAGAGTTGTTGCTCGTTGCTGGCTTTAGACCCTGTATATTTGCAAAGAAGAATATCATCGGACTGATGGTATTGGTGGTACTGGGGGGATCTACGGCATCTTTAGCCCACATGGGCTCAGAGCCCCATAATTTATATCATTGTACATAATTCAATCATTGTAAACAAATTGTGTATGTCAAAACATTTGCACGAAAATTTGACTATAAGTGAAAAACTCGTCTATATAAAGAACTAATGTTACAAGAGTTACCACTGAATTGAGCTAATAGTTTTCTCTAATCAACTAACCTGTTTTCTGTGATGCCTTTATTCTCATAGAGAAAAGATGAAATAAGATAAGATTTTGTTCGGATTTTTAACCCCGGAGGGTTAGCCACCCAGGATAACTCAAGAAAGTCAGTGCGACATCGAGGACTGTCTGTCCCATGGCCTGATGCCTAAAGCTCTCACTTGAGATGGTAAGGGTCCGAGTTCGAATCCCAGCGAGGATAGGACAGTATTGGCATATTTTATAGAAAGTCGCTTGTTATGCAAAGCACTTCGAGCAGACTAAGTTAATCTTGTCCTCAAGAATGCGACCTACAACAGTCGACAAACATCCCAGGCACCTACTCGCAGGGTCGTCTCTGATTGTTTAAAGTACTCCAATGGAAATAAGTCACTTTGTATGACTTTTCTGGGTTATCCTAGGTTCTCTACACATATGCTGTTATGTATGATAATCTATGTAACTTCATGTAACAGGGACAGCAGGTTTAAGGAACCATGATCAACGCGTGCCGTGGATCGATCCCGGACCAAGAGTGTGTGAGCTGAGGAAGCTACCAACCAAGTTACGAGCACCTAAATTTATTAAGACCAGCTTCCACCGGGGACTTTGCTAATTCTTCTGATTGAAGGACAAATTGTTTTCACACTGTCAGATAGGCACCTATGTCTCGGCTGATAGCTCACTTAACTCACATACTGAGTGTTCGTGATTCGATCCCCGGCATGGATGGAAACGGTGGGCATGTTTCCTTACACCTGCTATCGAGGTAGTGGTGGTGGTGGTGATGTACAGGTGTTGCATGTGTGTAATAAGGCTATTCAGGAGTTGCATATATGTAATAAAGCTACCCAGGTGTTGCATACCTGGAGTTTGCCTGGAGAGAGTTCCGGGGGTCAACGCCCCCGCGGCCCGGTCTGTGACCAGGCCTCCTGGTGGATCAGGGCCTGATCAACCAGGCTGTTACTGCTGGCTGCACGCAGTCCAACGTACGAGCCACAGCCCCGCTGGTCAGGTACCGACTTTAGGTGCTTGTCCAGTGCCTGCTTGAAGACAGCCAGGGGACTATTGGTAATCCCCCTTGTGTATGTTGGGAGGCAGTTGAACAGACTTGGGCCCCTGACACTCATTGTGTTGTCTCTTAACGTGCTAGTGACACCCCTGCTTTTCACTGGGGGGGGGTGTTACATCGTCTGCAGAGTCTTTTGCTTTCGTAGTGACTGATTTTCGTGTGCAAGTTTGGTACTAGTCCCTCTAGGGTTTTCCAGGTGTATATAATCATGTATCTATCCCTTCTGCATTCCAGGGAGTACAAGTTCAGGAACTTCAAGCGCTCCCAGTAATTGAGATGTTTTATCTCCGTTATGCGCGCCGTGAAGGTTCTCTGTACATTTTCTAGGTCAGCAATTTCACCTGCCTTGAAAGGTGCTGTTAGTGTGCAGCAATATCCCAGCCTATATAGAACAAGCGGCCTGAAGAGTGTCATCATGGGCTTGGCATCCCTAGTTTTGAAGGTTCTTATTATCCATCCTGTAATATTTCTAGCAGATGCGATTGATACAATGTTATGGTCCTTGAAGGTGAGATCCTCCGACATGATCACTCCCAGGTTTTTGACGTTAGTTTTTCGCTCTATTTTGGGGCTGGAATTTGTTTTATACTCTGATGAGGTTTTAATTTCCTCATGTTTACCATATCGGAGTAATTGAAATTTCTCATCGTTGAACTTCATATTGTTTTCTGCAGCCCAGTGAAAGATTTGGTTGATGTCCGCCTGAAGCCTTGCAGTGTCTGCAATGGAAGACACTGTCATGGAGATTCGGGTGTCATCTGCAAAGGAAGACACGGTGCTGTGGCTGACATCCTTGTCTATGTCAGATATGAGGATGAGAAACAAGATGGGAGCGAGTACTGTGCCTTGCGGAACAGAGATTTTCACCGTAGCCGCCTCAGACTTTACTCTGTGTAATAAAGCTACCCAGGTGTTGCATGTCTAATAAAGCTACCAAAGTGTTGCATATGTGTGTAATAAAGGCTACCCATGTGTTGCATATGTCTAATAACGAATATAACTTTGGTATATCTGTGTCTAGCATTAGGAATAATATTAGGAGAAAAGTAAATAATGAAAATAATTGTTATAGGAATGCAGTTAGAAGCCTGAGTAGATCTATAACCCACTATGATAACATGAACGTAGATAAGTATGTGTATGGAGCAACTTGCAATGTGAACATGCTGACTGATGTTATAGTGGCCAGGCTTAGGCTTGATTACAAGTACTTCTGGCAGTTTGGGAGACACACGGATGATGATCAAACTAAATGTAAATTATGTGATCAGGCATATGGTCACTGTCTTGAGCACTATGTGCTTAATTGTCTACTTATTGAGGAATATAGAGATAGACAGTATAATAACCTATGTTACATGTCAAGATATCTTATTAATGAAAATAAGATACCAGATATACTAAGCAAATTTCCTAAATTTGCTTGTAACAGATAAGTGAACTATAGATACAATGGAACCTCAAATATCGAACTTAATCTGTTCCAGAAGTTAGTTCTAAGTTCGAAAAGTCTGAAAAGCGAAGCAATATTTCTCATAAGAAATAATGGAAATACAATCAATCCATTCCAGAAACCCAAAAATATTCACCAAAAAAATACATTTTATAGTGATTAATTATAGTTTTACATACACACAACAAATATAGTGTTCAATTATGTATTAATAAATTTAAATAACATATAAAATAACATTTTACTTACCTTTATTGAAAATTGGTGATAGCATCTGGAAGATAGGGAGGAGAGAGGGTGTTGGGGTTAGTGTTTGGAAGGAGAATCCCCCTCCATGAGGACTTCAGGTATCAAAGCTCTCTCTGGAGTTACTTCCCTTCTGTCTTTTAATTCCACTAGGACCAGCTTGAGAATCACTGGACCCTTGTCTCACAAAATAACTGTTCACAGTCCTCTGTTTCTGGTGCCTCTTTAAGATTTCCCTAAAATGGGACATGGCTCTGTCACTGAACTTGTTGCAAAGATGGCTTGTTTCAGCTTGCTCAGAGTGGTACTTCTCCACAATCATTTGGACATCATTCCACTTGGACACCATTCCACTTCTGTATTATTTCCTTCTTCACATCTATGGTGTTTCTCACATTCTTTACCACAGGGGTACCACTAGCAAGCTCCATTGCTCCCATTGTAGCTTATTTCACAGTCCCACAAGCAATAAACACAATGAAATAATCGTAAAATGTTTGAATGAGAGCGCAGGTTAGTGTTCACTCAAGCATCAACAAAACCAGACTGGCTCATGTCGCCTGTGTGGGGACGCGGACAGAGTGGGCTGCTGGACAGGTCCGGTACCCAGCAGTGATACGTTCGAAATTTGAGGTTCCACTATATGTAGATATAAATCCATATGCATTCCTGTTAACCCTTTGGGGCCTAGTTCCTAGGCCTTTTGTGTATCCATATGCTCTTGCACTACTGTCCACAGGATGGATATGGGGTGCACAATAAACTAGCCACTTCAGTGGCAAAATCTAATCTAATCTAATAAAGCTACCCAGTTGTTGAATATCTCTTAATTCCTCAGTACTGTACACCAATATTGCAACGAAACTGGTTACAATATTACATTGCAAAGTAAACTGAGCATATTAAGTACCATCTGTGAGGCAGCAGCAGCAGCCTGGTGAGGTAAGTGATGAATGGTTTTGAAAACCGACAAGTTGAAGAATTGAGACACTTATGCAACACATGGGAATCTTTACTGAAGAAACGTTTCGCCACACAGTGGCTTCATCAGTCCAATACAAAGTATAAATGGGTTAGGAGAGTAGAAATTTGAGGTAATCAGTCCCTCAACCTGGAATTGATGTGTTCAGTCCATCACTCTTGCAGGAAGTGCAGCATAGGGCCAGAGAGGTGGCTTATATACTGCGGTGAGATGAGTTGAAGCAGGAGGAGGCGGGATCACAGTGGGACCTGCCACTAGTGTAAGTAGGTCGTCGTCCAAAGGTTGGGCAAGCCTTGAAGTCTTTGTACCAAGATCCCATGATGTTGCAGTGTCTGACAGATGTGATGAATGGTTTTGAAAACCGACAAGTTGAAGAATTGAGACACTTATGCAACACATGGGAATCTTTATTGAAGAAACGTTGAGGGACTGATTACCTCAAACTTTTACTCTCCTAACCCATTTATACTTTGTATTGGACTGATGAAGCCACTGTGTGGCGAAACATTTCTTCAATAAAGATTCCCATGTGTTGCATAAGTGTCTCAATTCTTCAACTGGTGAGGTAAGGTGACTGTTACTTGTTTTCTCACTTCACAACAACTCAACAATAGCAACATATTCTTCCCATCCTAAACAGCTCAACAATAGCAACATATTCTTCCCGTCAAGACAGCTCAACAACAGCAACATATTCTTTCCATCATGACAACTTAACAATAGCAACATATTCTTCCTGTCATGACAGCTCAACAATAGCAACATATTCTTCCTAACCCAAACAGCTCAACAATAGGTAAGACACATATGCAACAGTTAGGTATCTTTATTTCGAAACGTTTTGCGTACACAGTAGGCTTCTTCAGTCGAGTACAGAAAAGTTGATAGAAGAGACGTGAAGATGATGTAATCAGTCCATCACCCTTGAAGTTTTGAGGTGGTCAGTCCCTCAGTCTGGAGATGAGTATTGTCCCATAGCCTGAAGCAATATGGGGTTGAAGTGACAGGATGGAGCCTTATATACCACCAGGAGGTAAGATGTAGGTCACTAGTAGAGGTGAGAATGTAGTTCGTTGGGAGGTCACGTCCCTCTTGTGGAAAATTAAATTTACCTGGATGTAACTCATAAGATGCATGCCAGTAAATGGTAACAAAGATAATTATTCTTTATCAAGGTTACAGAGACAAGTAGGAATTTTAGGACACATAGGTCGCAAAAAATGTCCTCCTTCGATACCTACGATAATCTATCTCTCCACAAGTCACTCTGGACCTATATTAATTTCAAATGAAATATACATCACCAAGAATTCTGGTAAAAACATTATTATAAATATGTGGACTGTATATTAAATTTAAAATGTGAATACATATATATTAAAGGAGAATTTATAATAATAAGACTCACCAATTAATCTGGAGATTACGGTGTGTCGTAAAACCCCTGCCTAAAATTAATGAAGAAAATACTGGCCAGAATTTCAACACAAAATAGACATGACTTAGCTGGGGTTCCTAAGCTGTTCTGTCCATCTGCTTAATGCTCACATTATGCAGGACTGCAAATCCAACAATTGGGAAGTTTCAACCACAATTTAAGTTCCAGAGCGACAAAATTTAGGCACTGTGGAAATTTATTTGGTCCCTAAAGTTCCACAGGACAGATACGGCATACAAAGGGGGTCCCAGAATGGCCGTAATGGAACGGCTGAGCTGGGTGGCCCTTAAACCCACCCAAACAAAAAGCGTTCTCCCCGAGTTGGCGTGGTTGGTAGGCACTTATTAACTTATAGATTTACCCTTCAGGGAAGAAGTAGGTAGTATACTGTTAGTACATTAATATTAGGATTATTAAGGCAACTGTAGATAATAATAATGTAGACCTAAGACCTTAACATAGGCAGTAATAGGCCAATAATGTAGGCAAACACTAGGTTAAGTTAGCTAGGGAGAACTGGCAGCCCTAGCTTGAATGATGAGGCGCAGGTCTGGAAGACACGAGCTCTCCCTTCTGTAGACAGACACCAACTGGACAAGATGTGCCGTGATCAGCAGACGGCGCCCCCCACATGTCTTCACGTATGAGACTTGGGGAAATCTGGTAGAGGCACCACGATGTACCGTAGATGACCTCCTCCGTCAGGCCCATACAGTAAGACAAAACCTCCACTTTCTCTTAGGATTTCTGGCCAGTGTCTGGGGAAAAATTGTGAGTGAGTTGAACTGTAGGCCTGTATGCAACTGGCAGTGCATGCCCAGTACATACCAGAGTCTCTTGTCTACCTAGAAGCTAGTGTCCGTGTCTGCATAGTTGTACTAGGGGATACACACCCTCTTGGATATAGGAATTTCTGAGGTGCAGGCAGGTCACTAATAACGATTGAATATTGCAGGAATTAAGGCTCCCGGTTGCACGTGGTTTCTGAGGGGAAGTCCAGAGGGGCTAAGGCTAAGCTTAGGGAAGTTGAAGATCAGGATATATGCTGCAACACCAAGTGAGTTAGTCCTTTATACGTGCATGCAGACGAGTTTCTTGCAACATCAATCATTTGTAAAAATCTGTCCTATAAGCCACTTGTGAGGCTGAGGTACCGACCTCAGAGCTAGGTGTCAACAGAGTTTGCCAGGGTAGGTGACTCACTTGGAGGCAGTCCAGACAAATCTTCACAAAGTGGTCCTTCGAAAACCGTGATGTGGAATAGCTAGGTTAAAATTAACATAGCTAGGCCACAGTTAGGAACCAGTTTAACAGAGTTAGGTTAAGTTAGCACACCTAGGCCCAGAGTTACACAGAGGCTAGGCCAAGCTGACTATACACAGAAGTTATTATTTGCAGTAATTTACAGGCAGGCCAGGTAGGCTAGAGAAGCTTGTGAATTTAATTATTTACAGTGATTACAAGTAATCCAGAGTAGGAGACTTGTGTGTTAATTACTTACAGTGGATTTGCAAGGTAGCCACAGTTAGGCTAGGCTTGTACAATATTTACAACAGTTATAGTAGCTAGGACAGATTTAACCTAGTTATTATTTACAGGGAGTTCTAAAAGCCAGGTTTAAGTTATAGCACACTAGTTAGGTTAGGATTTACCTTATCCAACCATCCATGCTAGACAGAGTAAACTGGGCAGTTAGGCCAAGCTATTTACATACATTATTCATTTACTGTTTCACAAGTTGAATTGTTGAATTTACTTGTGCGAATTAAGTGATTTTTTAATTTGTATACTTCATTTTTATTGTGTGATTTTCATTGTCTTTGATTCATTTTAATGTGGGATTTGTGAATTGTACTTGAGACTAGGTTAAGTCCTGTAATTATTTGCTGACATTGTACAGGAAATTGCTAGGTTAAGCTTTCACATCGATACACATTTCGATTGGGATTTGAGAGCTAACAGTGTACATTTTTTATTCAGAGTAGAGTCAATAATATTGTGGAAAATTTTTAATTTTCCGAAACTATAGTGCCTAATAGGTGTTTAATGTGTCGATATGAGTCAAAAATATATTTGACAATAGGATAGAACCAAGAGTTCCCTTTGCGCATGGGCGGATGTGCGGGGGGGAGAGGTCGACTCGGGCCATGGGGAGGCGGGAGTGTTTTGAATGTAGTGAGGAGACTGGGAAAGCATGGAACCAGGAAAGTGGCGTTCACGGCAGCCTAAGGATTAATATGGGCCTCACTTCATAATAGGAAGTGTCGTAACTGTTCCTGGTGAAGAGTGAGGGAACGTGATTTACGGGACCACCGTAAAAAGGTGGTAAAATTAGTGAATAATGGTTCTACCGGGTGTGACTGGTGCGTGGCCATGGTGTGTGTCCAGGGGAAATACCCATGTGTTAATTCTCACTCATCGGCCTCAGATCTTAATGGAGTGAACTCTAATGTGTATAATAATTATGAGACGTTAAATCGTCTTGTGAATGGTAATGTAATCAGTGATAATAACATTGAGTTAAGAGAATGCGGGATGTGAAATAGATCACCCTGCTCCGAGTGAACGCATGATTCTCGTACCGAGGATAGTGAAGCTTTATGGAATCACGACTTCTAATCCGGGACAAACCGACGGATACCTCGTCCTGCTGGAATAAGAACCGTGTCGGTGTAGCAGGACATCGAAATGAGATGGTGAATGGAGGGAATAAGGAGTATCAATCACCCACAGTTAAGTAACCCTTCTAGTTATAGCAGACTGATACTGGCCAGTTAGGTATGTTGTAATTGGATAGGTTATGAGTGATCCAGCTACATCAAGTGACCACCAGAGAATATCTGGTAAGTGGTGAGATTATGTACAAGTGTTTTCCTTGATGGATATATCCATGTGTAACCTACCCCACCCCCCTTCATTCAGTTAAACTAATATAATCTATACAGTCCACAATTAATTAGTAGCACCATACTTGTGGGTGTTATCCAATCCATACTGGTCTCGGATAGATATGGATAAGATTGTGAGGTCAAAGGAACCACTTGCCGTGACCAGGGGTGGTTAAGTTTTCTCACATGTCTACACGGGGTGACTACGGTAAACAACATGGTTGTCTCCCAATGAGTTTACTTGTATGTATATAATGTTGAGGTACATACAGGTAATCACCCCTATGAAATTTTCCATATCTGCCTGCTGGTCCTTAGAACCGGATGCAATCAGTGAAAAAATTAATTGAATTAATTACTTAATAATTAAGTGACTGATTGAAGGAAGTGGGTATAGGGTACACAAGTTTAATCGATCGTGTGGTGGATGACAATTAGCAAAATTAATTGCTAGCACATGTGTGGCTAGGATTTATACAAGAATAAAGTGCAAGAATTACTCTTATAAGGCGCCTACTTAAGTTGCATAATCAGTACTTAATAATTCTCTAACCATGACTGGATCTAATGGAGTTAATGTGGCTGACAAGTCCGTGAATTTTAGAGTAATGAAAGCATCATTACAGGCTATTAAAAGCCATGTGACGAAGGCATTTGATTTAGTGAATCAAAGAACCATGAACCCTAATGAATTAAAGTTATATTTAGATGTTTTAGAGAGTAGATTTGATTGGTACAAATTGTGGTTTAAAGACTGTGAAAGAGATCTGCTGGAGAATTGTGCAGATGGAATGGAAATGAATGTTTTAATTAATCAACATTACGAACTGGAAGAAAAACTGTCTTGTAAAAGTGAGGCTTTGAATAAATTAAAGGGTGTAAGCCAGGCAGTTGGTCAGCCTATTAATGCAAAGGGTGGGTTTGCCAAAACCTCCAGAGTACGGTCTGGAGGAAATCAGACTAGGTCGGCAGGAATTAATTGTTCAATTGCAGACCAGTCAGCCAAACAGTTCTAAGGATATAACACATAATGACTCTGAAGTATCTGTCAAGTCGCAAAAGGGAAAAATAATCCCAGTGGTAATAATCATAGTTAAGAGTTAAATAGGCACATATCAAGTCAGGAATCAGTAATAGTGGTTCCTCACATCAAGGTAAGAGGAATAAGTACCTCAGTAAGTGTAACCCAGTTAATAAGAGGTCAGGCAAGGAAAAGAGAGACTGCCTCTTCTGCCAGGGTACTCATTTCACTAAGAATTGTAATGCCTATAATTCATGGGATATTAAAGTGGAAAGAATGAAAGAACTTGACAGATTTATCAGATGTCTAGACAATCATAATGTAAAGGATTGTCATACCAAATTGAACAGTTGCTATCAATGCAACAAGGGAAGTCACCATACAGTTATGTGCAGGGTTGTATGTGATTCTTATAATAATGATGACAATAATGATAATGTTAATAACCCTGACACTACAGTGACTGATGTAAAGGTTGCAGCTAATGGCAATAATGATGGCCTAGCTGAGGTAGCCTTGCCGGCATTTACCTGGAGTTTACCTGGAGAGAGTTTCGGGGGTCAACGCCCCCGCGGCCCGGTCTGTGACCAGGCCTCCTGGTGGATCAGCGCCTGATCAACCAGGCTGTTGCTGCTGGCTGCACGCAAACCAACGTACGAGCCACAGCCCGGCTGATCAGGAACTGACTTTAGGTGCTTGTCCAGTGCCAGCTTGAAGACTGCCAGGGGTCTGTTGGTAATCCCCCTTATGTGTGCTGGGAGGCAGTTGAACAGTCTCGGGCCCCTGACACTTATTGTATGGTCTCTTAACGTGCTAGTGACACCCCTGCTTTTCATTGGGGGGATGGTGCATCGTCTGCCAAGTCTTTTGCTTTCGTAGTGAGTGATTTTCGTGTGCAAGTTCGGTACTAGTCCCTCTAGGATTTTCCAGGTGTATATAATCATGTATCTCTCCCTCCTGCGTTCCAGGGAATACAGGTTTAGAAACCTAAAGCGCTCCCAGTAATTGAGGTGTTTTATCTCCGTTATGCGCGCCGTGAAAGTTCTCTGTACATTTTCTAGGTCGGCAATTTCACCTGCCTTGAAAGGTGCTGTTAGAGTGCAGCAATATTCCAGCCTAGATAGAACAAGTGACCTGAAGAGTGTCATCATGGGCTTGGCCTCTAGTTTTGAAGGTTCTCATTATCCATCCTGTCATTTTTCTAGCAGATGCGATTGATACAATGTTATGGTCCTTGAAGGTGAGATCCTCCGACATAATCACTCCCAGGTCTTTGACGTTGGTGTTTCGCTCTATTTTGTGGCCAGAATTTGTTTTGTACTCTGATGAAGATTTAATTTCCTCATGTTTACCATATCTGAGTAATTGAAATTTCTCATCGTTGAACTTCATATTGTTTTCTGCAGCCCACTGAAAGATTTGGTTGATGTCCGCCTGGAGCCTTGCAGTGTCTGCAATGGAAGACACTGTCATGCAGATTCGGGTGTCATCTGCAAAGGAAGACACGGTGCTGTGGCTGACATCCTTGTCTATGTCGGATATGAGGATGAGGAACAAGATGGGAGCTAGTACTGTGCCTTGTGGAACAGAGCTTTTCACCGTAGCTGCCTCGGACTTTACTCTGTTGACGACTACTCTCTGTGTTCTGTTAGTGAAGAAATTATAGATCCATCGACCGACTTTTCCTGTTATTCCTTTAGCGCGCATTTTGTGCGCTATTACGCCATGGTCACACTTGTCGAAGGCTTTTGCAAAGTCTGTATATATTACATCTGCATTCTTTTTGTCTTCTAGTGCATTTAGGACCTTGTCGTAGTGATCCAGTAGTTGAGACAGACAGGAGCGACCTGTTCTAAACCCATGTTGCCCTGGGTTGTGTAACTGATGGGTTTCTAGATGGGTGGTGATCTTGCTTCTTAGGACCCTTTCAAAGATTTTTATGATATGGGATGTTAGTGCTATTGGTCTGTAGTTCTTTGCTGTTGCTTTACTGCCCCCTTTGTGGAGTGGGGCTATGTCTGTTGTTTTTAGTAACTGAGGGACGACCCCCGTGTCCATGCTCCCTCTCCATAGGATGGAAAAGGCTCGTGATAGGGGCTTCTAGCAGTTCTTGATGAACACAGAGTTCCATGAGTCTGGCCCTGGGGCAGAGTGCATGGGCATGTCATTTATCGCCTGTTCGAAGTCATTTGGCGTCAGGATAACATCGGATAGGCTTGTGTTAATACAGTTTTGTGGCTCTCTCATAAAAAATTCATTTTGATCTTCGACTCTCAGTCTGGTTAGCGGCTTGCTAAAAACTGAGTCATATTGGGACTTGAGTAGCTCACTCATTTCCTTGCTGTCATCTGTGTAGGACCCATCTTGTTTAAGTAGGGGCCCATTGGATGTAATAATTCAGGATAAAGGGCATAAATCCAAAAGCATGCGGCGTCACTCTCCTCAACACTGGTACGGGCCATGTAATATATGGCAAACTACCGCCTAGTAATAATGACTAGAGGAAGTAGTGAATACAGTCATGGCGTCTTGCTCATAAAAGGTCAACCCAGTACAAGTATTCTTCTATCGAGAATGATGTTGAACCAGTCTAATTTGTGGGAGTTGGACAGCATAGGGATTAATATAAATGAGGAAAGTCCAAAAGATTCCTTTACTCAGGAACAATACCTGAAGGATGTTAAATGTGAATCTGGACATTGCTGGGTGCGACTTCCGTGGAAGCTCGACCGTCCAGAATTACCTACTAATTATAGGATGGCGTATGGACAGTTAAAAAATTGTTGACTGCTTATAATGATATAATTAATAAACAGTTAAATAATAAAATGTTCTTACTTCAGGCGACGATAAATGCACACCTTAAGTGCACAGGTGGTCCACTGAGCGAAGTAATTTGGTAAATAATCTTATGTGGACAATTTCCGGGTGTGACGTCAACTGAAGAGGAACTAATGAGGATATGTGAAGGGGTTAATGAAATAATGCAGTAATTAGGTGCTGGGACTGACTTGGGATACTGAGAGAGACTTGTTATTGTTAAAGTCTCATAATTCCAGTATGCCCAATAAATTAATCCAGGGAGCATAGGCTTATGCCCCTGAGAGAATGGAACAGTAATTAGTCCATTTTGAAGGATCAATAAATATGGATGGCCATGGAGTTGAAGTGCCTATATGCAGTAATGTGTTGGGGCTGACTTGGGATACTGAGAGAGACTTATTATTGTTAAAGTCTCATAATTCCAGTATGCCCAATAAATTAATCCAGGGAGCATAGGCTTATGCCCCTGAGAGAATGGAACAGTAATTAGTCCATTTTGAAGGATCAATAAATATGGATGGCCATGGAGTTGAAGTGCCTATATGCAGTAATGTGTTGGGGCTGACTTGGGATACTGAGAGAGACTTGTTACTGTTAAAGTCTCATAATTCCAGTATGCCCAACAAATTAACCCCGAGAGCATAGACTTAGTGTCACACCTTACAATAGGAGGGAAATTGTTAATACCTGAAGCATGGAGGCTTGAGTGTGCTTTGGATGGAGCTCTACCTGAGGAGTTAACAGGTGGAAAGAATTAATGGGTGATTATGTAAATACCAATGTTGGAGTTCCCAAGCCAGGTGGCCAGTGAAGATGGGAAAATTGTACTCCACATTATGTAAGTCGTATAGCAACGACCTCCGCCCGGCTGCAGTGTGGAAAATTTTTAATTTTCCGAAACTATAGTGCCTAATAGGTGTTTAATGTGTCGATATGAGTCAAAAATATATTTGACAATAGGATAGAACCAAGAGTTCTCTTTGCGCATGCGCGGATGTGCGGGGGTAGAGGTCGACTCGGGCCATGGGGAGGCGGGAGTGTTTTGAATGTAGTGAGGAGGCTGGGAAAGCATGAAACCAGGAAAGTGGCGTTCACAGCGGCCTAAGGATTAATATGGGCCTCACTTCATAATAGGAAGTGTCGTAACTGTTCCTGGTGAAGAGTGAGGGAACGTGATTTACGGGACCACCGTAAAAAGGTAGTAAAATTAGTGAATAATGGTTCGACCGGGTGTGACTGGTGCGCGGCCATGGTGTGTGTCCAGGGGAAATACCCATGTGTTAATCCTCACTCATCGGCCTCAGATCTTAATGGAGTGAACTCTAATGTGTATAATAATTATGAGACGTTAAATCGTCTTGTGAATGGTAATGTAATCAGTGATAATAACATTGAGTTAAGAGAATGCGGGATGTGAAATAGATCGCCCTGCTCCGAGTGAACGCGTGATTCTCGTACCGAGGATAGTGAAGCTTAATGGAATCACGACTTCTAAACCGGGACAAACCGACGGATACCTTGTCCTGCTGGAATAAGAACCGTGTCGGTGTAGCAGGACATCGAAATGAGATGGTGAATGGAGGGAATAAGGAGTATCAATCACCCACAGTTAAGTAACCTTTCTAGTTATAGCAGACTGATACTGGCCAGTTAGGTATGTTGTAATTGGATAGGTTATGAGTGATCCAGCTACATCAAGTGACCACCAGAGAATATCTGGTAAGTGGTGAGATTATGTACAAGTGTTTTCCTTGATGGATATATCCATGTGTAACCTACCCCACCCCCGTTCATTCAGTTAAACTAATATAATCTATACAGTCCACAATTAATTAGTAGCACCGTACTTGTGGGTGCTATCCAATCCATACTGGTCTCGGATAGATATGGATAAGATTGTGAGGTCGAAAGGAACCACTTGCCGTGACCAGGGGTGGTTAAGTTTTCTCACATGTCTACACGGGGTGACTACGGTAAACAATATGGTTGTCTCCCAATGAGTTTACTTGTATGTATATAATGTTGAGGTACATACAGGTAATCACCCCTATAAAATTTTCCATAAATATATAGGGAGTTGTCAAGCTTGTTGAGAAGCCTTGAGACTCGTTCATTCTTACCTAACACCGTTCGTGCCGTGGGGTGGGCTAATTGAAGTACAAATTAGTACCGTGATCTTAACTAAACCGCAACTATGGTAGGTGAAGATGTAGTACCAGCTGTCCCAGCTCTAAGTCAATTAAAGCGGTCTATGGGAACCTATAAGGGGCGCCTGAGCAAAGCATGTGAGGAGTGTCGTATGGTCAGACAAGATCAGGACGTAGACTGGGAGGAACTAGAGAGTTGCCTGAAACCTTTGGAGCAAAGGCTGGAGGCCTTTGAGAGATCATTTATCCTTTATGAGACAGAGGCCTATACTTCAGGTGAGTCTGAATATACAGTCGAAGTAACACGGACGGACTATGACAAACGAAGGGCAGAGTGTAAAGCAGAGATGAGACTCTGCAGGCAGTTAATAAAGACTTTGAAGGCCGGTACAGCAGGGGCAGCAAATGTTTCAAGGAACACGAACAACAGCATGCCTGTTAATGTGTTGCCCAGATTGCCCCAGTTGAATTTACCAACGTTCGACGGAACCTTAACAGAGTACATTGCTTTCTGGGATCAGTTTAAAGCCCAGATAGATGACAGAGACGATTTGTCAGATGCCGTCAAATTACAATATTTACGTTCACAGCTCAAGGGTAAAGCCTTGGACTTGGTCTGGCATTACCAAACCACCGTCACCAATTACCAACATGCCAAAGACCAATTAAAGGACACGTTTGGCAACACTGAGGAGATAAAGGTAGCTATACTTTATCGGTTGTTGGATCTAGAGGCTTGTCGCCATGACCGTCAGAGCCTAGAGAAGTTCCGAATCGAAGTTATGAGTTTGACGAATAGTCTTAAAGATTTACATGATTGGGGTAAGTCGGAATGGTTCATCAGTCAGGTGATTCGTCCGAAACTGGCTGGCACTACAGTGCCAGCCAGTTTCGGACGAATCGGACGAATAGGTTCACGATACAACAAATTGTTGAGGGGTTGGGAGATCTCGTTTCTCATTTGAGTATAGGTGTGAGAGAAGAGTCACCACCATCGCCACATAAAAACCCAGAAAGTTACTCAAAGATCTCGAGAGATCAGTCTAAAGCTCGTACGACTAACGTTGGAGTGTACTATAGTAAAGAAGTGTCTAAGGTAAGAACCTCTAAGCAGAACCTTAGAGGCACTCACGCCAGAGTATGTGTTCTGCGAAGGCGAACATGCTAGCACGAGTTGCCCGGAGTATACAACACTGAGCAGTAGGCAACAGAGACTAAGGAGCCGAGACTCTGCTTCAAGTGTTGTGGGGAACACTTTGCGAGAGACTGTGGCACCCAGCTCAGTGAGTGTCGAGTCTGTAGCAAAGGTAAGCACCATACTGCACTATGTCCCAATAATTAAGGGAACCCCAGGCTAGTAGGGATATCTCTCAGGTAGAGATAGAAAGTGAGTTCGAGACTGAAATGGTAGCCAGCGTGATTAGTGGGAGTGAAGTCTCTAATCCGAGTGAGAATCACGGAGGTGCTGCCCTACCTACAGTCATGGCAAAGGTTGTGAATGGGCACAGGTCCGAAACAACCCGGTGGCCCGGTGGCCTGGTGGCTAGAGCTCCCGCTTCACACACGGAGGTCCCGGGTTCGATTCCCGGAGGGTGGAAACATTTCGACACGTTTCCTTACACCTGTTGTCCTGTTCACCTAGCAGCAAATAGGTACCTGGGTGTTAGTCGACTGGTGTGGGTCGCATCCTGGGGGACAAGATTGAGGACCCCAATGGAAATAAGTTAGACAGTCCTCGATGACGCACTGACTTTCTTGGGTTATCCTGGGTGGCTAACCCTCCGGGGTTAAAAATCCGAACGAAATCTTATCTTATCTTATCTTATTATTCTTTGACCCAGGAGCACAAGTATCCTTGATAACAAAGAAGTTGGTGGCTAAATTAAAGTTGAAGGCCACAAAGAAAGTTAGTATGATGTTGGGAGGGGCTATAAGTCAGGTCCCACCCAAATCTTATGATGTGGTGGATGTCACAGTCAAATTAAGTGGACATCGCAGAGACATTACAGCCTTGGTGGTAGAGACATTACCCAGGGCAATTACAGCGAGAGGTCTTGCTGCAGCAGCTAAGCGATTGAAAGACCTTGACGTGAAGCTGGCAGACCAGGGAATTACCACTGACACGGTCAGAAATGTAGGTATCCTGGTGGGAGCCAATCATATAGATGACTTCTTGTCTACACGACGGACGTTTAGGGAAGGAATTGGTTTATACAGATCCCCAGTAGGATACATCATAGGCGGCAGGATTCCACCTGAATTCCCTGCCATGCCAGATAGAGGAGAAGCTGTCCCCATGATAGCTGGGGGAGTAGTGATAATGAATACCAGTATACACGATGAACCGCCAGGGAAGCTGAACCAGGTAGGGAGTGACGAACACTCGGCCACCTTGTACAGGGTACGTAAAGAGGGAGATAGATTGCCATTAAATCCAGGGAACCTCGTATCAGTGGGACAAAAGGCTACCAGGGCATGTGGGCCACTGGGAGGGAAAGTACAGAGCCGCTCAGTCAAGGCTAGACATACGAAAGACGTTAAAGTTAAAGGAAAGGGTGCTAAGACCACTGGAACCAACAAGTTTACACCCCCAGAGGTCCACGCAGGGATAACTGGACGGTTGAAGTTAGACCAGAGTCTGCTAGACGAGAGTGACCGGACGGCACTCGTGTCCAGGGTCTGCCATGGGGGCTCGTGGAAGGTGAGCTTGATTTAGACTTAGTACCTACCTTCCCCGGCGGGAGGATATGGAAATTTATTTGGTCCCTAAAGTTCCACAGGACAGATACGGCATACAAAGGGGGTCCCAGAATAGCCGTAATGGAACGGCTGAGCTGGGTGGCCCTTAAACCAACCCAAACAAAAAGCGTTCTCCCTGAGTTGGCGTGGTTGGTAGGCACTTATTAACTTATAGATTTACCTTTCAGGGAAGAAGTAGGTAGTATACCGTTAGTACATTAATATTAGGATTATTAAGGCAACTGTGGATAATAATGTAGACCTAAGACCTTAACATAGGCAGTAATAGGCCGATAATGTAGGCAAACACTAGGTTAAGTTAGCTAGGGAGAACTGGCAGCCCTAGCTTGAATGATGAGGCGCGGGTCTGGAAGACATGAGCTCTCCCTTCTGTAGACAGACACCAACTGGACAAGACGTGCCGTGATCAGCAGACGGCGCCCCCCACGTGTCTTCACGTATGAGACTTGGGGAAATCTGGTAGAGGCACCTCGATGTACCATAGATGACCTCCTCCGTCAGGCCCATACAGTAAGACAAAACCTCCACTTTCTCTTAGGATTTCTGGCCAGTGTCTGGGGAAAAAATGTGAGTGAGTTGAACTACATGTAGGCCTGTATGCAACTGGCAGTGCATGCCCAGTACATACCAGAATCTCTTGTCTACCTAGAAGCTAGTGTCCGTGTCTGCATAGTTGTACTAGGGGATACACACCCCCTTTGATATAGGAATTTCTGAGGTGCAGGCAGGTCACTAATAACGATTGAATATTGCAGGAATTAAGGCTCCCGGTTGCACATGGTTTCTGAGGGAAAGCCCAGAGGGGCTAAGGCTAAGCTTAGGGAAGTTGAAGATCAGGATATATGCTGCAACACCAAGTAAGTTAGTCCTTTATACGTGCATGCAGACGAGTTTCTTGCAACATCAAAGCTGCATAGCCCTTGTGGCTTAGTGCTTCTTTTTGATTATAATAATAATTGCAACATCAATCATTTGTGAAAATCTGTCCTATAAGCCACTTGTGAGGCTGAGATACCGACCTCAGAGCTCGGTGTCAACAGAGTTTGCCAGGGTAGGCAACTCACATGGAGGCAGTCCAGACAAATCTTCACAGGCACATTTCACTAAGGTGCCTTTACCACATTCAAAACAATGGCGTCTCTTCCCCAGCAACGCTCACCCATCGCTGGTTCTTCATTTATTTACAAATTAATTTTTATTACCTACAATATATTACACTAATTTACATACAAAATACACTGTATTTTTGGAGAATATACAGTATTTTCCACACCTCTCAAATCCAACGAACTACAGGCCCGGTGGCCTGGTGGCTAAAGCTCCCGCTTCACACACGGAGGGCCCGGGTTCGATTCCCGCGGGTGGAAACATTCGACACGTTTCCTTACACCTGTTGTCCTGTTCACCTAGCAGCAAATAGGTACCTGGGTATTAGGCGACTGGTGTGGGTCGCATCCTGGGGGACAAGATTAATAATAATAATTATCTTCATTTACTACAAGTACATGTACATGGTATACAGTCCTAGCTGACAACAATGACATACTACTACATAGAAAGCCACTTGTTATGCTGAGCATCTCGGGCAAATTAGGTCAGTGTCCCAGGATGCGACCCACACCAGTCGACTAACACCCAGGTACCCATTTTACTGATGCGGAACATAGACAACAGGTGGAAAGAAACACGCCCAATGTTTCTACTCTGGCTGGGAATCGAACCCAGGCCCTCGCCGTGTGAAGCGAGAGCGTTAACCACCAGGCCACCAGACCCCAATGGAAGTAAGTTAGACAGTCCTCGATGACTATCCTGGGTGGCTAACCCTCCGGGGTTAAAAATCCGAACGAAATCTTATCTCACCTCTACTAGTGGCCCACATCTCACCTCCTGGCGGTATATAAGGCTCCATCCTGTCACTTCAACTCCATATTGTTTCAGATTATGGAACAATACTCTTCTCCAGACTGAAGGACTGACCACCTCAAAACTTCAAGGGTGATGGACTGATTACATCGTCTTCACGTCTCTTCTATCAACTTTTCTGTACTCGACTGAAGAAGCCTACTGTATGGGCGAAACGTTTCGAAATAAAGATACCTAACTGTTGCATATGTCTCACCTAACAACCTGTCGGTATTTTATACCATTTTTATACTCAGGTCAACAATAGCCACATATTCTTCCCGTCCCAAACAGCTCAACTATAGCAACATCACTCAGGGTGCAACACATTTTCCCATTTATATTTTTGTGTTTTTAAAAGGGATTAGATTTAGATTAGATTTTGCCACCGAAGTGGCTAGTTTATTGTGCACCCCATATCCATCCTGTGGACGATTAGATTAGATTAGATTTTGCCACCGAAGTGGCTAGTTTATTGTGCACCCCATATCCATCCTGTGGACGGTAGCGCGAGAGCATATGGATACACAAAAGGCCTAGGAACTAGGCCCCGGTAGCGCGAGAGCATATGGATACACAAAAGGCCTAGGAACTAGGCCCCAAAGGGTTAACAGGAATACATATGGATTTATATCTACATATCTATAGTTCACTTATCTGTTACAAGCAAATTTAGGAAATTTGCTTAGTATATCTGGTATCTTATTTTCATTAATAAGATATCTTGACATGTCACATAGGTTATTATACTGTCTGTCTCTGTATTCCTCAATAAGTGAACAATTAAGCACATAGTGTTCAAGAGAGTGACCATATGCCTGATCACATAATTTACATTTAGTTTGATCATCATCTGTCTCCCAAACTGCCAGAAGTACTTGTAACCAAGCCTAAGCCTGGCCACTACAACATCAGTCAGTCTGTTCACATTGCAAGTTGCTCCATAAACATACTTATCTACGTTCATGTTATCAAAGTGGGTTATAGATCTACTCAGGCTTCTAATTGCATTCCTATAACAATCATTTTCATTATTTACTTCTCTCCTAATATTATTCCTAATGCTAGACACAGTTATACCAAAGTTATATTCTACATTCTCCTTCTGGATACTCTTCTTGGCTAACATATCAACTTTATCATGAAGGAGTAATCCAATGTGTGATGGGATCCATAGCAATTGTACATTAATTCCTTTGTCCCTAATTTTTGAGTATCTATACCTGGCTTCCCCAATGAGCATGTTGTTGGAGTCATTATATGAGCCAAGAGCCTTCAATGATGACATAGAATCAGCAATGATGATAGAGTCAAGCTCAGTGTCATAGGTTAGCTTTAGCGCCATTAGGATTGCAAACAATTCAGTTTGCAGTGTAGACGCCCAGTTGTTAATTCTTATGCCTAACTCAACAAATTTATTATCGTTCTTAACTAGGGAGGTGGCAACAAGAGCAGATGCAGCCCTGCCAGAAGACTCCTGTTTAGATCCATCAGTGTATATAACTTGTGATAACTTGTTACTACCAGCTAGGTGAGAAATTTCTTCTGGAGCAGTTGCTCTAACAAGAGATTTAAGGAAGGGATTACTAGCAGTGAGCTTCTTGGGAGGGACTTGTAGGTATCTGATATTAAATGAACACATCTTCCATGGAGGGGTGAAATGCTCTTGTTGCCTACAGTGATACAGTTCATGCAGGTTACAAAACTTAATGCAATTGCACGTTTTCACAATCCATTTAGATCTGTGTGTATTTACCTCTAGACACTTGGTAAGATTCACTGTGAAAGTGTCTGGTTCGTTTCTCAACATTCTAATACCGAGTACAGTGTTAATTTCAACAATCCTATCACTGATATTAGAAATACCAAGCTCCTTCCTCATGTTAAGAACTTTTGTAGATCTGGGACAGCCAAGAATAATCCTGAGAGCTTCATTTTGCATTAACTCCAAGGGTCGGAGATTATTATTATTATAATCAAAAAGAAGCGCTAAGCCACAAGGGCTATACAGCGCTGCCAAGGGTCGGAGAGAACTTTCTCTAGCTAATATCAACATGGGAGCAGCATAATCAATTAAGGACCTAACATAGGCTATGTACATCATTCTCACTATTCTCACATTAGCACCATAGTTGGGGTTGTAGCCAGCAACAGCTTTGAGAGCATTTAGCCTAGCTTTGCATTTCTTGTTTAGTTGTGGTATAGTGGATTTGTTAAAGGGTACATCTACACCAAGATATCTGTAAGTTTTAACGTAGCTAATGATTTCACCCTGCAAATAGATGGGTGGGGGATGTCGTTTGCTTGTTAATATCTTAGTTTTAGAGGAAGATATTGTGAGGCCTAGTCGATTACAAATTGCTTGAACTTCATTAAGAATGGTATTCATCTTCTTATGCCCTGTTGTATGGATCATGATATCATCAGCATAGCTTATAGCTATATGTTTAGGTGAGGCAGGTAGAGCATTTAGGAGAGCATTAATCAGAATATTAAATAGCATGGGACTAAGAACTCCTCCCTGCGGTGTACCTAAAGACATTTCTTTAGAATCACTTCTGAAGCCTTGGTAAAGGACAGAGGATACTCTATTTGACAGGTATCCTATTATCCAGCAGAGTAAGCTACCACCAATATTCATTTTGGCTAGTTGATGTAGTATAACGGTTCTGTTCGCAATATCAAATGCAGATTTTTGATCAAGAAAAGTGGTAAAACTAGTAGAGGTGTGTGCAGTGAGAAAGGTGGAAATACAGTTCTGCACACTTTTACCTTTCATGAACCCATAGAGGTAGGGGGAAAGTTGATGTCTGATTCTGTAGTACAGTCTGTTAAGCATCATTCTTTCAAAAGTTTTACAAAGACAACTAATTAAGGAGATCGGCCTAAATGTATCAGGCTGTTGGGGCTTAGGGATAGGGAGAAAACTCGTTTGCTCCTGATTTATAGTTCAAGGCTCGATAAAATGTAAGCTTTGGTGGCCCACAAATCCTCCAGCAACAACTACAGCAACACCTACGATAACAACTACGATAACTACAGCAACACCTACGATAACTACAGCAACACCTACGATAACAACTACGATAACTACAGCAACACCTACGATAATAACTACGATAACTACAGCAACACCTACGATAATAACTACGATAACTACAGCAACACCTACGATAACAGCTACGATAACTACAGCAACACCTACGATAACTACAGCAACAAATACAACTACGACAATGAGAGTGAAGACAAAAATGTTATAATTGCATGTAGTAAAGAAAGAAATATGGCCAGTGTGTATGTTCATCCCGTGGTAAGTAATAATATCTTAATTCACTACATGTACAAGGTATACAGACCATAGCTGACATCAATGAAATACTAATATATAGAAAGCCGTTTGTTACGCTGAGCATTTCCCACAAATTAGGTCCTTGTCCCAGGATGCGACCCATACCAGTCCACTAACACCCAGGTACCCATTTTACTGATGGGTGAACATAGATAACAGGTGTAAAGAAACACACCCAATGTTTCTACCCTCGCTGGGAATCGAACGCAGACCCTCGCCGTGGAAACGAGAGCTTTAGCGATCAGGTCACAGGTTGCTGGGTTGCAGGGTTGATTTATAGCTCTTGGCCCTGCTTCTTCACTGGTCGCTGCTAGGATATCTGATTTATTTTGGCACAGGAGATATACATGGAGTGGTACATATTTATGGTTATATATTAATATTTTTATTATGCACCCCAATACCCATGGTGTGGGTAGTGCTAAGATAAGATTTCGTTTGGATTTTTAACCCCGAAGGGTTAGCCACCCAGGATAACCCAAGAAAGGCAGTGCGTCATCGAGGACTGTCTGTCTTATTTAAATTTGGTCTTCAATCTTGTGCCCCAGGATGCGACCCACACCAGGCAACTAACACCCAGGTACCTATATGCTGCTTGGTGAACTGGGTCACCCTAAATACCCATGGTGTGAGAGGTAGTCACCCCTTGCCCCATCTTGTCTTAACCCGTAAACAGTCCAAGCAGATCTACGTTCACATGTGTAGTGCTACAAAAGTAGATCTACGTTTTTTTTCACATATTTTCAAATATAACAAAAAATAAGTAGATCAAAGTTTTTTACACATTTTCAAGTGTAAAAAAAACAAAAAGAAGATCTACTTTTTTTTACATACTTTCAAATGTTGAAAAAACGTATATATACGTTTGGATCATTTACAGGTTAAAGAGGCACATAATGTGTCCAAGAACTGTTACCCGAAATTTTGATAGGTATTCTGAGAATTTGTTTTAATCCCTGTTTTAAGAATTAAAGTATTCTTGTCTAGACGTGAAAAGGTTACATGCAGCCTTTTTGACCCTCATGTAGTTGCTAGGCTTTAAATAATGAAATTCTACAAGGATGCAATAGAAATAAGTTCCTATGTCTGACTTTCTTTTTGGGTTATCCTAAGTAATCTATATGTGTTACTATTCAGAAAAAACAGTGGAAAAAATAGTGAAATTTCAAGCACATTACACAGTTCCTTCACATTATGAGAAATCACAAAAGCACTCGGAATTTCACTGTTTTTTCACTGGTTGTTCTGCATAATATGATATCACCTCTTTACTGTGATCCTGTTGCATCATGTCTTACTGTGTATGAAACATAACATTTATACTTTTTGCTCTTGGAATTGTATAAATTGTCCATTATTTCAACATTTTCTGTCACCAAGAGCTCGATGGCATTAATCATTATTATTTTGCTATAAACTAAGACAGCAGCGTAACAGGTTACAAAGTCAACTTCAAAGTGTACTGTACCTGCCTCCTACAAAATAATAGTAGAACACCCTTTTTTTATTGCCTTTTATGGTGTAAGTAATAGTAGGCTGTTATAAGCACCAATAGTTGAATTAATTTGAATAAAGATTTCTTAAAGAACTAAGAAAAAATCCATTTACATCTCCCTTATTGTAACTGCTTTTCACAGTTAAGTTACTTGACTGTTTTAACTTTTAAGGTTTAAATAATAAGTTATTACAAGGACCCCAATGGAAATAAGTCACTTCATCTGACTTTTTTGAGTTATCCTGGGTAATCTACACATGCTACTATGTATGATAATTTATGTAACTGTATTTATATGTAACTGTACTTGCATAAACTTGCTTAAAGAATTGCACTTATCTTCATATAGATTGCATAGTTCAGAGTGACTTTTCAAAAAGTATTCTTCTAATTTTTTAGTAGTGTATTTTAAATGTTCTTTCTGTTTTTTATGTTGGCAAAATGTTTGATAGCCTGAAAACCAACAAGTCTGAAAACCACTATTATTTTTCTTTAAAAAATCCCAAAACAACCACGGGGGGAGTAGAATAATAGCTCTAGGCCTTTCGTGTTACAATCAACACATTATTAGGAGCTTTTAAAATTGCAGAAAAGAGGAGGCGTTCTAGCAAATAACGTTCCCAGAGGACTGCGGTCCTCTGGGAACGGTCGACCAGTCCACGAACTCCTGTGTCCCTTAACTTTAAAGGGCAGTCTTGATGCCAGCGAAGCGCTCTCGTTATAGGGAATTGGAACTGATTTCCCTTGCTAGGATCAAACTTCATTACTTCTTAATTGTAGTGCGTCCCCAATAAATAATCTAACCCCTAAGTGTCAAAATGCTGAATATTTGTGGAAAATTTCCCAAAATTTATGCTGTGTAAATAAATCTGATTAAAAGTGTATTTTAGAGAATGGAGCCTACAGGGAGGCTCTGCGCCTGCACTGACGAGCAGGGAGGAGTCGCCATTTTTTTTTTTTTTTTTTTTTTTTTTTTTTTTTAATGTAGTACAAACACGTTAGTGTAAGGTGTATAATTTTCGTCGATCTAGGGGTTATATTGGGCTTAAAACCTCTCAAATAGGAGCCGAAATTGTTGGATGTGCAGTTCTGCATAATTTGAGCAGCAGATAGACAGGACATCTCAAGGAACCTCAGATAAACTATCTAAATTATGTTTGTAATTCTGGCCAGTATTATCATCATAAATTTAGGTAGAGGGGGGTTTCTGTACATGACACTGTAATCTCCAGACTAATTGGCGAGTGTTATAATTATACATTCTTCTGTTATATAAATGTGTATATGTAATCATTTATTAATTTTAATATAGTCCACAAATTTTTATTAAATTTTACCAGAATTCCTGGTAATGTATATTTCATTTGCAATTAATAGGTCTAGAGCAATTTGTGGAGAGATAGATTATGGTAGGTATCGAAGGGGGACATTTTTTTGCGACCTAGGTGTCCCAGAAATTCCTACTTGTCTCTGTAACTTTGATAAATAATAATTATCTTTGTTACCATTTACTGGTATGTATCTAATGAGATACATCCAGGTAAATGTAATTTTCCACAATATTCTTGATAATACATTATTTACAATATATGCTAATTGTTGAGAAATGGGTTTACCAACTAAGATATAATTTATAAATTTAAATATAGGGAACACTTAGCTGATAAAAGACAGCAAATCGTCTACACAGCCGCCCCTGCAGACGAGATCTTGAATTGTTGTCATGATCATCTCTCAACGGGCTGGAATAGATCATAATTTGTAAGATTATAAATTACCCCTAGGGGGTGTTATGTCAGCATATTTCATTCACTGATGGCTGACAAACTTACTTGTGTGGACTCAAAAGTCCGCACCTTACTGCCGACTATAGGTTGATTACAAACTCCTTGTGACTCAAGAACTGTGCAGTCCCCCATACTACAAGAAATTCGTAACCTACCTTGCTCTTGTAGCGTGAGCTGTGGTGTTCTTCACACCTTCGACAGATATCGGTGACTTGATAGAAGCTGAAGTGTCCTTGGATGTCCACGTCTTCCATAGTCTAGGAATACACACACTGGTACACTATGTTCCACAAGATTTGTCTTTATTGTTCACAATCTTATCCTAAAGAAGCTGATCACACTTCTCTTAAGTGTTTATTGTGTTTTATGGGACACTTTGTTCACACTTAACGCACAGATCGTTCTTTGTTGGTTATCCTGGCGTCAGTGTCACTCTCAGTCGAGTCAGTAGTAATCTGAAGATGCCACAGCACCCCATGCCGTTACTGCCCCTAGCACAAAGGAAAAGCTGACATAGTACTTTTGCTTCCTTGCCACTTCCTCCATGAGGCAAAGCAGAATGTTTGAATCTTGCTGTCTTACGCATAGACAACAATGTCCACTATCTTTACTATGGTAATAAAGTGGGAGCAGGATTTTCCTTAATTATCCTGCTAAGGTAAGAGATGGACTGTCTCTTATTAAAATACACTCTGCAACACTGGACTGCAAGGAGCAGCGGTCGCTTGACCACGTCGCATACTCGTACTGCATCTGGGATCAATTACTCGCTGTAGCAGTAAACAAGATATTTGCCCCTTCTGAGAGGGCTGGGCCCCTCAGGGCTGATAGGGGCTGAAGGGGGCTGATACCCCCCTCCTGGAGAAAATTTCTCCACACTAATCTTGAATGTTATTTAGAACTACTCAGAGTAGATGAATCCCTCAAGAGAGGTCCTTTCAAGATGGTGATGGAATTTTGGTCCAAGGAACTGAGTCTGACCTCTTCTTGGATCGATGCTGATTATCTCTCATTTCTCCAGGTGGTGTCTTACCTTCATGCGATTATCACTCACCCAACAGTGTAATAAAAAGAAAATTTTTGTCATAGTGGTGAGTAGCCACCTGGTACAAGTTAGAATGTTGTCAACAATTGACTTCAGCTTGATGTCACGCTGCTGATGTATCCAAATTTGTGATTTACGGAGGTCTGGTGTCACATTACAATGTGACAATGTGGTAATTGTAAGTAATTAATTTACAGTTAGTAGTATACATGTACTTTAAGGTATACGTAAATGTGTATGACCTATCACTATGTGTTATTTTTGTTTTTCCCATTTCCAAAATGTTCACTCAGGAGTGTATTATACAGTGCCCGGGAAAATAAATTAAACGATTTCTCGAGACGTCTTAGATACATCAGCTTCTCTGGGTTTTTTACACAGATTATTAATACGGTCTTGGCATAACAACAGCACATTCTTA
This sequence comes from Cherax quadricarinatus, assembly GCF_038502225.1. Lineage (NCBI taxonomy): Eukaryota > Metazoa > Arthropoda > Malacostraca > Decapoda > Parastacidae > Cherax > Cherax quadricarinatus. The sequence continues at coordinate 51,915,286 of NC_091295.1, forward strand.
GTTTTTATCCCAGTATCATTAGTAATTTATCAAACAGCATCAGTATTTTAAAAAAGGGGAAGACATATTTCCAAATTCCTGTATAGTGTGGCTGTTTATTTTGAGCATTAAGTTTTTACAGTCTTTTGATGAGTAGAAGCCTATGATTTTGTAGTTTAGTTGTGTCTTGGCTGCTGGCTGATCCAAGACAAGAAGTGGATGTGTCCCTGCCATCCAAACACGGTACTTTTAACCCTTCTGTTAATTAGTTCTCCGTAGAAGGCACTGTGAGGTTGTTCATTGTTATCTGTACTTTGTAACCCGTTTCATCTGCCCTTTTACTCAGGAGCTGTGGTCTAGGCTTGCCACTATTCTTATGGTCAACATCACCCCAAGCATAACTAAGTGCGTCGTAAAATACGTCTGGGATTTCTGCGTCGCCGTTTACGTTTGTAAATGCATCGTAAAATACATCTTAGCTGTCTTCGTTACCAAGGAATTTGTGCTCCCGTCTCCATCCTTGGATCAAACCTGCTTAATATAGACGATTCAAGATCAGTGCATCTTGATCGTTTGAGCAGGTATGTATTATTAATCTATCGTTACTTTTCCTGTCAACGCTTATGTCCATTATTCCGTCACTGTGACAACTGCTTGTGTTGTTGCTGTCTTCACAAGCCATATCATGGACTATGTCGCTTGGATTTCTATTTTCCTTCATAGGTTCGTCAGATCGACTTAGCTCTTCGTTCACAATTTAATATTATACCAAGCAATTTTTGCCCACACTGTTTTCCACATCACAGTTTATAATATATTTATTATAAGTTTCTCCATTTTGTAGTTTAAGTTTCAGCTATAAATTATGGTGTGAGGGCCCCAAGGTGACCACTAGGGGAGTTACGAAGACGTACCGGAAATAGAGAAGATCTGGTGTGGTGTACCATTCAGTTTCTTCAAGAGCGAACACCCATTTGGTTTTGTACGTCTTACCAAAAAGCCGGTTGTACCATTACTTTTATTCTGTCTTCACTTTGATCATAACCGGCATCTTTCTCGTCTACCTGGGAGTGAGGAAACCTGAGATAATTATTTTTTTTTCCATATTGGAAGGATTTTGAAAGCTATGTTTTTCTACTTAACAAATTAATGAATCCAGACTCTTGTGTCGACCAACTTAACCACTGTATCATAGTTGATGTTTACTTAGGGAGGTTGGAAACATTTTGCAGGAGAGTGTATTATTATAATCAAGGGGAAGCGCTAAACCCGTATGATTATACAGCGAATGTAGGGGGATGTGGGAGGTATTCAGGCTTAATTCAGGGAACTGGAGTACAAATCCAGTTCCCTAGATCAAAAGCCTCTCACCATCGTCAAAGAACCTTCCTTGAGGAGAGCAAGACAGTGAAATCTATACAGATATTGACAAATGTATTAATAATTTTCTAAAAAAGACCCAATACCTTTATAACAAGCACTGCCCCCAAAAAACTAAACAGATGACAGCTAAGAGACTGAACAGTCCCTGGCTAACACCCAGCATCCTCAAATCCATAAATACAAAGCACCTATACGAAAAACAGTACAGAATGGGTCACATAACCAGAGACCAAACAAAACTTTACTCGTCAATCCTAACCACCCTGATAAGAAGGGCTAAAAAACTATTATGAGAACAGATTATCCAACTTACGAGGTGATATAAAAAAGACTTGGAAAACCCTATCAGAAATTCTAGGAACAAAAAAGATACCACGAAATAGCGAAATTGAATTAACAAAACCAGATGAACCCCAACTCCCACCAACTGAAACAGCGAACGGACTCAATAATTTCTTCTCCACTATAGAAAAAACCTTGCCAATAAAATCCCAAGCTCAGATACCCCACCCAATGACTACCTCACTGGCAACTACCCGAACACACTGTTCCTAGCTCCGACTAACCCTACTGAAGTCTCCCTTATTATCAACACTGAAAAACAAGACAGGAGATTTAAATACCTTACCACCCTTTATATACAAAAAAAGCGTCACAAGTACTATCACCAATCATTGCAACACTCTTTAACAAATCCATAGAATCCTCTACCTTCCCTACAGTTCTCAAAATAGCAAGGGTCACCCCGATCCATAAAGGAGGAGACCAAACAGACTTGAATAACTAGGCCAATATCCAACTTACACCCTCTCTCTAAAATCTTCGAAAAATTAATTCATAAGCGAAACTGTTCCTACCTCATCTCCCACAATATACTTAACCCCTGTCAGTTTGGGTTCAGGCCTAATAAAAATACTAATGATGCTATTATACACATGCTAGAACACATATACACTGCAATAGAGAAAAAAGAAGTCCCACTGGGGATCTTCATAGACTTACGTAAAGGTTTTGATACAGTTGACCATGACTTGCTCCATATAAAATTGTCGCACTATGGTATAAGAGGGCGCTCCCTCAACTACCTTAAGTTTTACCTCAGCAACGGAAGCCAATATGTGTACACAAACGGGGCACACAAACGGGGCAAACTCTTCAGCACAGCCAATTACAGTTGGTGTCCCACAGGGAAGTGTTCTAGGCCCTCTTTCTCATATACATAAATGACCTACCAAATGCATCGCAACTACTCAAACCCACACTATTTGCAGATGACACTACATACGTCTTCTCTCACCCGAGCCCAGTCACGCTAGCCAATACTGTAAATACCGAATTACAGAAAGTATCTACCTGGATGAATACTAACAAACTTACTCTAAACATTGAGAAAACCTACTTCATTCAGGTTGGTAACAGAGCTACAGACGTCCCTCTTAACATAATGATAAACGGATCACCTATCACAAAACTCACATAGGGAAAATTCTTAGGAATCCACCTTGATAATACTCAAATTTCAAACACATATACAACAAATTTCCAAACAAAATTCCAAGACCGTAGGCATACTATCGAAGATACGGTACTATGTTCCACAGTCAGCCCTCCTGGCCCTATATCACTCACTTATTTACCCCTATCTCACCTATGGAATTTGTGCATGGAGCTCAACAACAATAAACCATCTCAGACCATTAATTACCCAACAAAAGGCTGCAGTCAGAATAACAAATTCCCACTACAGGCAGCACACACCACCAGTATTCAAAACTCTAAACCTACTCACCATACAAAACATCCATACTTATTATTGTACCTACTACATACATAGAACACAACTCTGACATAAACCCTCCCCTCAAACATCTCCTTACCAACCTCAACAGAACACATGACCATAACACAAGGCACAGATCACTCTTTGATGTTCCTCGAGTCCATCTCACACTATGCAAAAACTCAATGCACATAAAAGGCCCTAAAATCTGAAATTCATTACCTGTGAATATAAAAGAAACACTGTCTGTTTATAAATTCAAGTATCTTCTCAAAAATCACTTACTCACCCACAACTAAATAAATACTGAATAATTGTCTCATAAATTGTATCTCGTAAATGTTTCTCATTATTGTATCTCATAAATGTCTAACCTGTGATACATGATTATATACACCTGGAAAATCCTAGAGGGACTAGTACCGAACTTACACACGAAAATCACTCACTACAAAAGCAAAAGACTTGGCAGACGATGCACCATCCCCCAATGAAAAGCAGGGGTGTCACTAGCACGTTAAGAGACCATACAATAAGTGTCAGGGGCCCGAGACTGTTCAACTGCCTCCCAGCACACATAAGGGGGATTACCAACAGACCCCTGGCAGTCTTCAAGCTGGCACTGGACAAGCACCTAAAGTCAGTTCCTGATCAGCCGGGCTGTGGCTCGTACGTTGGTTTGCGTGCAGCCAGCAGCAACAGCCTGGTTGATCAGGGGCTGATCCACCAGGAGGCCTGGTCACAGACCGGGCTGCGGGGGCGTTGACCCCCGAAACTCTCTCCAGGTAAACTCCAGGTAAACAACACATATACATTACATATGATCAATTAAAACAGATCCGTGATGATAGAAGGGGCAGGATTATGCAATTTCTCCTTTTCTTTCAGTGACTAAGTATTCGTGTCCTATCGTGTTACTTTGAAGATCAAATGGAAGATAAATCCAGTCCTGAGAGGAGTCCAGTCATGGAGCAATTTATTCGTCAAGTGGACTATATAAAGTTGAATGGATTTCCTGGTATGGTATTATTAATTTCATTTTGTGTGTACTTGGAACATTGCCTTGATTCTTTTATGAGACAGTGGCATTTGATATTTGATCTTTTCAAACACTTCTCATTAGTCAATGAAAATTTTTTCTGTTAATTGTGTAATTAAAATTATAGCTACTGCATGTTGTGGTTAACATTGCTTGTGGTGAATAAAATAAAATTCCTTCACAGTTTCTTTCAATTCTAACTTCAGAGAAAATTATAGGTATTCCCTGTTTCTCATGCAGGATAAGAGGGATAGCTAAGTTATTTCCATTTTCCTCTAGATGCCCACAGTATAATAAAAGTTACTGTACGTTCTTGGAGAAAAGAATTTCCATCTACATTTTCTATTCAATTAAAAATTTTGTGGAAGAATCAGATAGGCTTGAAAGACCTGTAACATGAATATGATTCGATAAATAAATACAAAATGCTTTGCAGCGTATATCTTTGATGGTTTCAAGAGTTTGTCTACTCCCACTACCACATTACATATGTGTATGTATGTATGATATGTACATATGTATATATATATATATCTATGTTTATATATGTATAGTATTAGCAGTTGTGCCCAAGCATATGTAATTCAGATTTTTTGTATTTTAACTCTGGTCTTTTTACATTGTTAAGAAACTCTTGTGCTATTGAAATGGACATTGGAAAGAGTAAATTACATGTTGAAAACAAACAACCAAAAATGTTGTTAAAGTTTATAATTCTTTTGTTTTCATTTTGCTTTAAACTCTTCCCCTCTTTTTACATCTTCAGCTATATGGCTTTGCATTGCATTTTGTTTTTTTACTGTTGCTTATCTGACATTTCAATGAGTGGTCAGAATCTTTTACTGCTGTGCATTAATAGTTTGTACAGGAGAAGGGGTTACTAGCCCCTTGCTCCCGGAATTTTAGTCGCCTCTTACAACACGCATGGCTTACGTGGGAAGAATTCTGTTCCACTTCCCCATGGAGGTAAGAGGAAATAAACAAGAATAAGAACTAGAAAGAAAATAGAAGAAAATCCAGAGGGGTGTGTATATATATATGCTTGTACATGTATGTGTAGTGTGACCTAAGTGTAAGAAGAAATAGCAAGACATACCTGAAATCTTACATGTTTATGAGACAGAAAAAAGACACCAGCAATCCTATCATCATGTAAAACAATTACAGGTTTCTGTTTTACACTCACTTGGCAGGACGATAGTACCTCCATGGACAGTTGCTGTCTACCAACTACCTGTTTACCTGGAGCTTACCTGGAGAGGGTTTCGGGGGTCAACACCCCCACAACCTGGTGTGAGACCAGGCCTCATGGTGGATCAGGGTCTGATCAACCAGGCTGTTACTGCTGGCCGCATGCAAGCTGACGTACGAACCACAGCCCGCTTGGTCAGGTACTGACTTTAGGTGCCTGTCCAGTGCCTTCTTGAAGACAGTCAGGGGTCTATTGGTAATCCCCCTTATGTATGCTGGGAGGCAATTGAACAGTCTTGGGCCTCAGACACTTATTGTGTTGTTTCTCAGTGTACTGATGGCACCCCTACTTTTCATCAGAGGAATGTTGCATCTCCTGCCAAGTCTTTTGCTTTCATGTGGAGTGATTTTCGTGTGCAGGTTTGGTACCAATCCCTCCAGGACCTTTCAAGTGTATATTATCATGTATCTCTCTCGCCTGCATTCGAGGGAATACAGATTAAGGACCTTCAACCGTTCCCAATAGTTTAGGTGCCTTATCGCACTTATGTGTACCGTGAAAGTTCTTTGTACACTCTCCAGGTCTGCAGTGTTGCTAGCTTTGAAGGGGGCTGTTAGTGTGCAGCAGTATTCCAGGCTAGAGAGCACAAGCGATTTGAAGAAAATCATTATGAGCTTGGCATCCCTAGTTTTGAGGGTTCTCATTATCCATCCTATTATTTTCTTAAGAGGATGAGGTAGATACATTGTTGTGGTCTTTGAAGGCGAGATCCTCTTACATTATCACTCCCAGGTCCTTCACATTACTTTTCCGCTCTATTGTATGGTTAGAATTTGTGGTATACTCTGACACATTTTTAATTTCTTCAAGGTTTCCATATCTGAGTAGTTGAAATTTCTCCTCGTTGAACTTCATATTGTTTTGAGTGGCCCATTCGAAGATTTGGTTGATGTCCGCTTGGAGTCTCGCAGTGTCTTTGATGGAGGTCACTGCCATGGTGATCCGGGTGTCATCCGCAAAGGAAGACACGGAGCTATGGCTTACATCTCTGTCTTTGTCAGAAATGAGGATGAGGAATAGAATGGGAGTGAGTACTGTGCCTTGTGGAACAGAGCTTTTTACCATGGCTGCCTGGGACTTTACTCTGTTTACTATTACTCTTTGTGTTCTATCTGTTAGGAAGCTGTAGATCCATCTACCAACTTTTCCCGTTATTCCTTTATCCTGCATTTTGTGTGCTATTACACCATGGTCACACTTGTCGAAAGCTTTTGCAAAGTCTGTGTTAAACATTGCTTGTGGTGAATAAATAAAATTCCTTCACAGTTTCTTTAGGACAATACAATTTATAAGATCTTATTTTGCCAGGAGGTCTGTGTAGTGATCTTGCTGAAATCACAGGAGCTACAGAAAGTCTGACTGTGTGGAATACCAGACAAGACAATGGAGAGAGGGTGGAGCCCATTCGAGAAGGCAAGCCGAGGGACGAGCTGCTCATCAAGGTTCCTTTTGCAGGCACAAACCTTACAATCCGTCTCCTGTTCTACCTGCAGGAGCCATGGATGCCACCTGACATGTCTTTCAGTGACATTCACTTTTTGTCAAGTATATCAATCAAGGATCTAGAGGAGCAGGTTAATATTCATCGTACAGAATATATACGTATAGTTTAGATGTGAATAATTAACGGTCTTGGACCGAAACATTGTTGTATGTTTCTTTCTCCTATGCATAAATTATTTGTGTATTGTTCCAGTCATGGTATTGTTTCTTTATTCTGTTTAGTTTGGATTTAAGTAAAATGTCAGTTAAAAGCTGAAAATTTTTTAAATTGTTACTCCCATTTTTTCTGGGATTTAAAGGAGTGCCATACACAGAATGATCCTCACATATTTTTATCTGATTTTTAACTGAGAGGCTCTAAAAAAAATACATGAAACTCTTGATAAAAAAAAATGCTTGATTTGATCCTCAGATAGTGACCATTTCCTAGGAACTAAAAAAAATGAAAAGAAGAACCGAACCTTCAGAAATAATAATAGAACAGAAATTCACCCTTATTAGTAAATGAGAAATTAAGAAAAACTTATGAATTTCTAGGCATTTATACACAATATTATGTGTATGAATTTGGTTTTACAGGTACCATCACTTAATAACTGGAACTGCTCTGAAGATGACATAATTGCTCAACTACTTCATCAGCTGTTGCAACTTTACAAAAAATATCAGGTACGGTATATTTTGAGTTAAAAATCAGTATTTTTTTTCTAAATTCACTACATTAAACCCTTCATTTAGCAGACCTCAATTTACTGAACATTGGGAAACAAGATAAAATCTGCTGGATCAGTTAATTAGGAAAAAAAAAAATTTTCATTACAGTCTCATCTATATTCACCACAATCACCATTGCCGGACACCCTATTTTCCCTGTTAGCTCATTAAATTGAGGATTTGCTATGTAACTGATCAAGCTTTTCATGCTCCTTAGTCTTCCTTTTTAAGGTGGTCAGATAATTCAAATCATGAAAAATAAAACATATTTTTAAATACAGTCATGTGCCGCAAAACGACGTTTCAGTCAGTGATGGACCATATATACAATGGTGGTCCCATAAGATTATTATAATGGAGCTGAAAAATTCCTGTTGTCTAGTGATGTCATAGATGCCCTAGCATAATAGGCTATACCATAAATCTAACCTAGGTGTGTAGTAGGCTATACCATCTAGGTTTATGTAGTACACTCTGTGACGTTTGCACAGTAATGAAATTGCCTAACAACACATTTCTCAGAACGTATTCCTATCGTTAAGTGATGCTTGACTGTATATCAGTCATTTGAGAAAGTTGTTCAAAGATCTGGCTTTCTTCCAACATATTTAGATTGCTGAAACGTGTTCCCTGAGTTAGCACTGATAGGAAAAATGTGAATTGAGACACCATTCTGTTGATTTTGTTTTTTTTTTACTTATACAAAAATATATCACTAATGTGGCAGGTTAGGCTCCAGACCACTGCCTTAAAGCAGATTACAGCGTTTTTTTTTTTTACTTGCTAGTGCATATAAAAGCCTAAAAATATGTTTACACTATCATTTATTAAGTCCTCAATATCAGTACGCCTAAAAAAGCAATTAAAAATTAAAAATAGTAAATTATTTTTTTTTAAATTGCCAAAAACCATCTTAAGAGCAGTAGTAAACATGTAGTAAACATGTATAATTAAAAAGCTCCATATTAATGAAGTGCTCTAAAGCAAGTGCTGTATTAACTAGGTATGCCCATAATTGATTCACTTGTTTACCACTGCTATACAGTTAGTACAGTATCTAAATTTTTGGAAGTTATTCCAGGTTTGAAAAATAATTTACTAATGAAGCTCATAAGTCAAATATTTAATGCTAGTGGATTTTAAATTCCATACAGAAGTGTTCACAGTATTTCCAAAATTTATCTCATGTGCATCAGTATAAATTCTTTATGTTGTATTTATTCTTGTTCTCTTTCAGCAGTCTTATGGAAAATAATTTTTTTTAGATAGAGAAACTGGAGGATGATGACGTTTTGCAGTTTGAGTACCAGTCCCTACTGAAGACACTCAAAATTGGAGAAGGAGATATTGAGGTAGGTTTGCATCTTTTTTAATGAACAGATGAAGATTGTTGTTGCTGCTGCTGCTTGTTTATTCATCAGGGTAAGGTGGAACTTTTGTCTGTCATGAGAAGACCAGGAAGTACAGTGCCTGCACACTAGAGGAGGGGTGACTTTGTTGCGGTTCAGAGTGCCGTCTGACCTGTGATGTCAGCACAGTTCTGGCATGAACGATAAAGTGAATGGCAGTGAATATGTTTCGTCGTTTTTACTTTTGAGTCGTCCTACCTCAGTGGGAGACAGGTTGTGTGTTCAGTAAAAATGAGAAGACTTGTTTGGTCGTTGTGGTGGCCCTGTAACAGTGTGTCTAAGGGCACATAAATGGCACATTATGGCCCTGTGGCAATGACCATTCAGCCATTGTTTGCTTACTGTGCTGGCATCTTTCCTTGAGTAATCAGGGTACTGTGTTTTGTTATTCATCAAGAGATGTACATTTGTAAATTCTGTATTTAGTTTACTTTTTACAGTACTTTAATATCTATTCAGAGACAATAATATACATGTACTTGCTAAGTATAAAAGTGACCAGGAGGGTTTTTTTTTTTTTTTTTATTATCCTTCTACTCGATTACTAGGCTTTTCAACTTGACCGATTTTTCATTAAATTTATTTGAAAAACATGGCATATAAAACATTCTCCAGATGGTGGCATGTGTGAATATATTTCAAATCAATGCATAGTAATGCTGATGCTAATGTTCTCATCTCTACTACGATTTGACTCTGCTGACAAGTGTGTTTAATATTTCCTGTGTATGGGATGCACTATTCAGTGTTTCAACCATATGATGGTACTGTATGGCTTCATTTTAAATATGTCCCACTGAATATAGTATATTATATCTTTAACTATTTTGGTTAATGTTAAAGTTGTTTGTGTAACTAGATTACCTTAACATAGCTTTCAAATGAAAGATAACTTTCTTCTCATTTCTAAGGATTTTAAATTTATTATTCTTTACAATGCATGCATTGTATCTGAATTCCAAAAATGAGGGATGCAAAGCTGGGATTCAGGCTTCATTCCTGGAGGTGGGAAGTAGAGTTTCTGCATTCTGAAGGAAGGGGTTGGGATGTTGTAGTTTGGAGGATCATCTGAACTGTGATGTTGGACCTCTTCTGGCAAGACACTGATTGAATGAGTGACAGTATTTTCTTCCTTGTGAGAAACAGCCCAAGTGTTAAAAAAGAAATAAAACTGGAAAATTCAAGTACATATCAAGTTGACTAAAAATCATGTTTGACTAAGCTTGTTTTTGATATTCACAGTGAAGTACGAGCACTCCTGTTTTTGATTCTTCCCTTTCATATTAAGTGGTACTCTGTTCCATATATAATTCATGCACACTAAAAGGATTCAGGATTCTACCACATCTTTCTCATTCCATCATTTCAATATCTTGAAGGCCATTATCCTTTTCAGACTTAATACTTTGCATTCACCTAGTATACAAGAGATTGCTGGCAATGTTGTTGATCCATAATGATTACCAAATTTTTTTTTATGAAATTGCTACTAGGCATCTGGTAATGTGGTGTCTGAGCATAGCCAGGAAACTTGGAAATATGCACAAGTATCACCCAGTGTGTGAGAATATTGAAATACGAGAGAAGCATGTGGTCCTGTGCTTCATTCTTTTCGGATCTTTGTGATTTCATAAGCAACTACTTACATGTACAGTAGTCCACTAGGGATGTGTAGGAAATCTTTTTGTTGCAGCTTACTTTTTTTTACTACTGCTTTGGGTTTCAATGATTGTATTAACTTTATTGAATTGTATCAGCTGTATTGATTCACTTTAGGTATTTAAAATTACATAAAAGTGGGAAGTTATTGTGGCCTGTTTGCCCCTTAGTTATACACTGAGCTTTGAACTTACTAAGAATAGCTGGTACACTTTAAACTGAAGCATTTACCTATGATGGGAGCCTTTTTTGCAAATCATCACTTTGAAATAGTATTTTAAAAATAAATCCACACCTTTTTTAGTTTTTGCAGAAAAAGTATAAAAATTTAATCACAAATTGCTTGATAAATTTTGAGAAATTATTATTTAGCAATTTTTTGTCATGCCTTGTTAAAAATTTTAACTTAATATTTGCAGATATCGGTAAATGGTGCAGGTCATCGAGCATCGTCCCTGTTAGTACGCTTACCACTGAGTCTTCAGGATGTGCCGCCAGTCTTGGTCGATGCTAATCCAGGCTCAGCAACTAGTCTTCTTCAAGTGACCTTTCAAGGTGTAAGTGTACAGGATCTGTCTGTAGACCTTAGTGAAAGCATCCATACCCCTTTCCCCTCACACCATAAGACTTAATTTTTGTTTTATTCTTTCTGGTTCCTTGTCCTTCCCAAGAACTCTAAATGGATGGCTACAACTGGAAATCTCCAGCTGTCACCTAAACATCTGGGTTTACCTCTTATGCAGTTAAGAGACCTACCTTTTGAACTAACCTTTATTTTACCTTACCATTAAGTAGGTCATCTGCCCATCACTAACTGTTTGTAATGTCATTATATGTCTCTTAGCATGTTAATCATCCACTCCAAATGTTCAACATTGTTCAACTTATCACTGGTATCATGGAGGGACTTTTTATCCAAGGAATTAAGCCTTTCCTACTCATACCTGGATTGTACCTGATTGCCTCCCATTTCCCCAGGTTCTGTATGACCCCTGAGGGCCTAGCCCTTCCTGATAATAACAGTTTACTTGATCTGTTCCTCAACCTTACAAGATGTATATTTCCTCTTTTTTCCCAAAAGCTCTCTCTTTCTCCTCTATACTTCTTTCTTCCCCAGGTGCAAATACGCTTACTATAACCCACTTCTCACATCCAACCTTTATTTTACTCCACATAATCCTTTAATTAACCCTTTCAGGGTCCGTCCCGTAGATCTACGGCTTTATGGTGAGTGTCCAAACCGTAGATCTACGCCATGAGCTCAGCTCACTCTGATAAACTGTGAGTGGTACATTTGGGCCTAGATATGAGAGAATACATCTATGTGGTATGTGTGCACCACATAAAACAGATCCTGCAGCACACTGTGTATAATGAGAGAAAAAAACTGAGATCATGATTTTTCGATTAAAACAGCGACTTTGCAATGTTTTTTCGTATGTTTTTTATAGTTGTATTTGCGATTTCTTGGTCTCATTTGATAGAATGGAAGACATATTACAGAAATAGAGATGATTTTGATTGGTTTTAGCACTGGAAATGGCTTGAAACTGAGCTCAAAGTAGCAGAAATGTTAAATTTTTGCCGATATTCAAGAGTAAACAAACGACCTCACACATCTAATACACGTCAGCTGGTGGGTCTAATATACATTCACAAATATGGTGATGATATTTATACAATTATTACAGTATTGCATAACAGTAAATCTTCTATTTTTTGGTGTGAATAAAAATTCATTATGTGAATAAAAAATCAAAATGGAATTTATTTGTAAAGCCTCAAAATGTAACTAATGAACAGAGGAAATGTTAGTTTAGTTCCAGGAATACCTACATTGTTTATTCTGGAGCCTATTTTGAAATTGGAATATTTTGAACTTTGTGTTAAATTGGCCAAATTAACAATTTCTGATCACTTTATTTTGTAGTTGAAACAGTTGACTTGGCGATTTCTTGTGCTCAATCGATAGAATAGAAGTAATACTAGTGAAATAGCTAAGAATTTGGTTGATTGGAATAATGTAATTGGCCTAAAATGGGAGTCAAAGTCGGCAAAATCGCCGATTCATAAATATCGCTGACACATCAAAATTCGCGAGAGCATAATTTCGTCAATTTTCCACCAAATTTCGTACTTTTTGTTTTATTACCTTCACAAAAAGATTCTCTACGATTTCATAAGAAAAAATAACAAATTTTTTTTTTTTAAATTCTTGGACACTGGTGCGTGACTTCAGATTTTGGCCTTGGACCCTGAAAGGGTTAATACATTTATAGTCCCTCTTTTCCTGCCATAGCTCATCCTTCAGCATTATTGCTACTCCTTCTTTAGCTCTAACTCTATTAGAAACACCTGACCTAATCCCATTTATTCCTCTCCACTGAAACTCGCCCACCCCCTTCAGCTTTGTTTCACTTAAAGCCAAGACATCCAGCTTCTTCTCATTCATAACATCCACAATCATCTCTTTCTTATCATTCGCACAACATCCATGCACATTCAGACTTCCCACTTTGACAATTTTCTTCTTCTTATTATTCTTTTTAGTAATTATTACAGGAACAGGGGTTACTAGCCCATTGTTCCCGGCATTTTAGTTGACTTTTACAACACGCATGGCTTATGGAGGAAAGATTCTTATTCCACTTCCCCATGGATATAAAAGGAAAAGTAATTAGAACAAGAACTAAGATAAAATCTAAGAAAACTCAGATGAGTGTATATAAATAAACATGTAGTGTGACCCAAGTGTAAGTAGAAGTAGCAAGACGTACCTGTAATCTTGCATATTTATGAGACAGACAAAAGACACCAGTAATCCTACCATCATGTAAAACAATTACAGGCTTTCGTTTTACACTCACTTGGCAGAACGGTAGTACCTCTCTGGGTGGTTGCTGTCTACCAACCTACTACGTTTCATATATTGTTGAAAATTCGAAATTACTGTAGACAGGTAATATTAGTGCCCCTTAATGTATCTTGGATTATATTATGGGTTTCTGTGGAAAATTGGTTCAGAGTTCTGACCACTAGTTATGAAAGGTTTTCAGGATATATCTCATTTATTAATTGAGAACAACCTGCACTTACCTTATACTGTAATATATTGTTTGTTGTAACACCCATTGGTAACTGTTTAATTTATATTTGCTCTTTTTTGGACAGAAAGGGTAGGTGGTTGATTTTTCTTTAAAACTGGCAACTGTTCAGTGGCACCTCTGTTCAGAAAGTTATCTTTTTTGTCTTTCTTCATCTCTCTTTCTCTTTTATTTTCTCTTATTTTTATGAGGCACCAAACATTTTAGTGAGCACCTGCTATGTTGCATTGCAAAATAAAATGCTGTAGCAGTCTTTGAATTGGAGACAAATCATTATGATAATTTTTTTTTTTTCAACAAGTCAGCCATCTCCCACCGAGGCTGGGTGACCCAAAGAGAAAGAAAATCCCCCAAAAGAAAATACTTTCATCATCATTCAACACTTTCACCTCACTCACACATAATCACTGTTTTTGCAGAGGTGCCCAGAATACAACAGTTTAGAAGTATATACGTATAAAAATACACAGTATATCTCTCCAAACTGCCAATATCCCAAACCCCTCCTTTAGAGTGCAGGCATTGTACTTCCCATTTCCAGGACTTAAGTCCGGTTATATAAAATAACCGGTTTCCCTGAATCCCTTCACTAAATATTACCCTGCTCACACTCCAACAGATCGTCAGGTCCCAAATACCATTCGTCTCCATTCACTCCTATCTAACACGCTCACGCACGCTTGCTGGAAGTCCAAACCCCTTGCCCACAACACCTCCTTTACCCCCTCCCTCCAACCTTTTTGAGGACAACCCCTACCCCGCCTTCCTTCCCCTACAGATTTATACGTTCTCCATGTCATTCTACTTTGATCCATTCTCTCTAAATGACCAAACCACCTCAACAAACCCTATTCAGCCCTGTGAATAATACTTTTATTAACTCCACACCTTCTCCTAATTTCCACACTCTGAATTTTCTGCATAATATTTACACCACACATTGCTCTTAGACAGGACATCTCCACTGCCTCCAACCACCTCCTTGCTGCAGCATTTACAACCCAAGCTTCACACTCATATAAGAATGTTGGTACTACTATGATAATATTTATGATATATTATTATGATTATGATAATATTTGTCTTAAATTTTAAAATTGCAAGTTTCTGGAGATTTTTGTTCATATTTGTATAGATTTCTTTGAAATTACTACTGCACAACTAGAGTTGTTAGGTGGGAACTTGCCAAGTTTTTTCAGACGGTGCCAGATGAGCCAAGCTGTAAGGGTCATGCAAGCTGCAACATCCTGATTGAGTAGGCATTCACAAGAAAAATCTAGCTTAGGTCAGACTGTTAGAGGAAGCCTTGCAGTTATAATATGCACTGCAGATAAATTGCTACATTTCTACTTATCTTTTAAAGAACAGAAAGGCACAATACTATAACTGGAACAAAACACAAATAATAGAGTCCAAGTCGAACCAAAACATCGTCATAAGATCCTCTCTCCTATGTGTGAGTTATTTGTGTACATATCTTTGGTAGGCTGAACTTGAGATGGGAAGTACAGTGTCCGCACTCTGAAGGAGGGGTGTTAATGTTGCAGTTTTATGACTGTAGTGTAGGCACGCCTCTGGCAAGACAGTGATGGAGTGAATGATGATGAAAGTTTTTCTTTTTCAGGCCACCCTGCCTTGGTGGGAAATGGCCTGTGTGTTAATAAAAAAAAATCCTCCATTTTCTTTGAAATTTACACATTTTTAATTAAATTTCTTTCCAGAATGAGGGTGTGTTTGTTCCCAAGCTACATCTCTCGCCACGTGTTGAGCTCCTCATAGGAGGTGCTAACACACTAGCACTTCCAGCAGTACCTCCAGGTACTTGTCTCATGGATTACGTCGAGAGAGTGCTGGAATTACTTGAGGAGAAAGTGAGGAAATCGGTGTTGTGTTTTGAAACTAGAAAGCAGTTCATTGCTCAGGTGAGTTTTGCAGTCTAAGTTTAATTTAATTGAATGTATGACTATTATTTGGCAAGGTTTAAATTTAACCCTTTCAGGGTCCGTCCCGTAGATCTACGGCTTTACGTTCAGGGTCCAAACCGTAGATCTACGCCATGAGCTCAGCTCACTCTGATAAACTGTGAGTGGTACATTTGGGCCTAGATATGAGAGAATACATCTATGTGGTATGTGTGCACCACATAAAACAGATCCTGCAGCACGCTGTGTATAATGAGAGAAAAAAAATGAAATCATGATTTTTCGATTAAAACAGCAACTTTGCAGTGTTTTTTCGTATGTTTTTTATAGTTGTATTTGCGATTTCTTGGTCTCATTTGATAGAATGGAAGACATATTACAGAAATAGAGATGATTTTGATTGGTTTTAGCATTGGAAATGGCTTGAAACTGAGCTCAAAGTAGCGGAAATGTTAAATTTTTGCCGATATTCAAGAGTAAACAAACGACCTCACAAGTCTAATACACGTCAGCTGGTGGGTCTAATATACATTCACAAATATGGTGATGATATTTATACAATTATTACAGTATTGCATAACAGTAAATCTTCTATTTTTTGGTGTGAATAAAAATTCATTATGTGAATAAAAAATCAAAATGGAATTTATTTGTAAAGCCTCAAAACATAACTAATGAACAGAGGAAATGTTAGTTTAGTGCCAGGAATGCCTACATTGTTCATTCTGGACCCTATTTTGAAATTGAAATATTTTGAACTTTGTGTTAAATTGGCCAAATTAACAATTTCCGATCACTTTATTTTGCAGTTGAAACAGTTGACTTGGCGATTTCTTGTGCTCAATCGATAGAATAGAAGTAATACTAGTGAAATAGGTAAGAATTTGGTTGATTGGAATAATGTAATTGGCCTAAAATGGGAGTCAAAGTCGGCAAAATCGCCGATTCGTAAATATCGCTGACACATCAAAATTCGCGAGAGCATAATTTCGTCAATTTTCCACCAAATTTCGTACTTTTTGTTTTATTACCTTCACAAAAAGATTCTCTACGATTTCATAAGAAAAAATAACAAATTTTTTTTTTGAAAATTCTTGGACACTGGTGCGTGACTCCGGATTTGGGCCTTGGACCCTGAAAGGGTTAATAGATTTATTTTATAGGTGGTTATTAGTTCTGATCTTAATCTTGCCTGTTTTATAGAGTTGGCCTACTTATATTTTGATTGATGTTATAGCTTTGCAGTTTTAATATTTTATTTATTTTTTTTTTTTTTTTGGCATTTTTTAGCATTTTAGATCTTGACTTATGATTAGTTAGAGAGAGAGAAAGAAAGCGTTTACAACTGAAAAGCCTAATTATGGGCTAAAACAAATTTTAATTAAATCTGAAATATTGTTAAACATAATTTTCTTTTTATTCTATAGATAGACGTTCTGCCATAGTCATAATAGAGAAATACCTTATATAATATGTCATGTGGGTTGTGACATGACAATACCTTATGTAATATTATCATGTGGGATGTAATGCATATATAAATGTCTAGATTTAATCTAATCTCTTAGTATCACTTTTCGCAGCTTTTCATGCAACAAATTTAGGCTAAACCTGATCTGAAATCACTACATTTTCCTGCCTAAGGAGGAGTGTTATACATTGATGCTTCCTCTCTCTTCTCAAACTTTCTTGTTTTACAGTGGTGTGAGAAAGAGTAAACCAGAATTGCTTATGAGCTTTGAGTACATCACATTTATAGATATCAGTTAATCAAATATCCTACTTCATATTTATTTTACAGATTTTATCAGAAACTTTTTTTTGTTTCTAGCATTTTATATTCGTAGAAAAATATTTTACGTATTGCAAGGAATGGTGCAATTATAATTGCACCATTCCTTGCAGCACGAAAGTTATTTGTGCATCTGAATACATTAATTCTTAAAACTATGATTTTTGTAAGTGGTAAGTTTGTTTTTAAATTTCCATTTGTGCCTTTGTAATAATATTATACTTTATTATTATATTATATAGCAGGTTAGGTTCCGGGCTACTACTACGAAGCAAAATTTGTTGTAACGTGAATCATAGCCTTTTTTTTCACTTTCAAATGCATATAAAATCCTGATAACATGTTAATGCTATATATTATGTGAGCAATATAGCTTGGCCTAAAAATGTGTATATATTATGCATTACTTACCTGAAAATATTTTTGTCCTTAGCTTGTAGTGAGTGGAGAATATATTTATTGTAGGAAGTCTGAATAATAAATTACTAAATTACTGAATTTTGCTGTATTAGCGAAACACTGTCAAGTGAAGCACTGTAAAGCAGGGCCTGCCTGTATTATAAATTAATACTGTAGCAGTTTAAGGAACAGTGCTGTGTACACTTCGACAAAAATCTGTGAGGAGAATTCAGTACCATTTGACATGCATATTGTAGTTTTTTAAATTTTAATGTTGTAGAAAATAGGAGTTTGCAAAATCTTTTTAATTCCATCTTTGCTGGCATTTAATACCAGGAGGTCAGATGAGAAAACAGTCCAAATCAGTATTGTAACTGGAAGAGAATTTTAATTTCTGTATTAGTCCCTCTCGTAACCTTCTTCCAATGTTGAAATTCAAATTAAAATTTTTATTTCCATGCATAGTTTACAATGTGTAATTACAGTATTGATTTGGTAAGTGCAAAAAAAAGCCACTATCATGCCGAAGCATTTCAGGCATTTTGGTGTTTTACCTCCTTGCAGAATACGTATATTCATTGGCGTAACTTAGTTTTGGAAATGGAAGGTAATGTAATAGATATTTCAGAACTATTGTGCTAACAATACTGTATTTAAAAAATGCTCTGCTTTCTTATCTGGAATACTATACTGTTCTCTAAACTCATTTTAGATACAGTATCTAGGCTAGAAAATATACAGAGATAATTTTCTTGCTTAAAACGTAAAAGCATGTAGTCTATGGAATGAATACAAAAGGTATTTTTTTCAGATTTTATGGCCTGGAATGGCAGTTGCCTAGTTAAACAGGCTCTCACTAGGAATATCCCACCACAGGTTAGGCTGTGAGAGTAGAACATCTCTGGAAACTGGCCACAGTCAAACCATATTTAGCATACATTAGTATGCATAGTTCCTTTGTATAAAGGCAAAGGGGATAAAAGAGAGTGCAAAAATTATAGGGGGATAAGTCTGTTGAGTGTACCTGGTAAAGTGTATGGTAGAGTTATAATTGAAAGAATTAAGAGTAAGACGGAGAATAGGATAGCAGATGAACAAGGAGGCTTTAGGAAAGGTAGGGGGTGTGTGGACCAGGTGTTTACAGTGAAACATATAAGTGAACAGTATTTAGATAAGGCTAAAGAGGTCTTTGTAGCATTTATGGATTTGGAAAAGGCGTATGACAGGGTGGATAGGGGGGCAATGTGGCAGATGTTGCAAGTGTATGGTGTAGGAGGTAGGTTACTGAAAGCAGTGAAGAGTTTTTACGAGGATAGTGAGGCTCAAGTTAGAGTATGTTGGAGTGTGAGCAAAGTAACATTTATGAAGGGATTCAGGGAAACCGGCAGGCCGGACTTGAGTCCTGGAGATGGGAAGTACAGTGCCTGCACTCTGAAGGAGGGGTGTTAATGTTGCAGTTTAAAACTGTAGTGTAAAGCACCCTTCTGGCAAGACAGTGATGGAGTGAATGATGGTGAAAGTTTTTCTTTTTCGGGCCACCCTGCCTTGGTGGGAATCGGCCAGTGTGATAATAAAAAAAAAAAAATATTAGTATTGTGTATGATTCACAAATAACCTGCACATTGGAGAATGAAACTGATGACAATGTTTCAGTTCAACTTGGACCATTAATTAGTCACACTGAAGTGTGGTGGTCCAAGTCGAACCATTACATTGTCATAAGTTTCTCCTGGAGGTTACCTGGAGGTTATTCCGGGGATCAACGACCCCGCGGCCCGGTCCATGACCAGGCCTCCCGATGGATCAGGGCCTGATCAACTAGGCTGTGGCTGCTGGCCGCAGCTGATCCGGCACTGACTTTAGGTATCTGCCCAGCTCTCTCTTGAAGGCAGCCAGGGGTTTATTGGCAATTCCCCTAATGCTTGATGGGAGGCTGTTGAACAGTCTTGGGCCCCGGACACTTATGGTGTTTTCTCTTAGTGTACCAATGGTGCCCCTACTTTTTATTGGGGGCATTTTGCATCGCCTGCCCAGTCTTTTACTTTCGTAGGGAGTGATTTCTGTGTGCAGATTTGGGACCATTCCTTCCAGGATTTTCCAAGTGTAGATTACGATATATCTCTCCCTCTTGTGTTCCAACGAGTACAAGTCAAGTGCTTCCAAGCATTCCCAGTAGTTAAGGTGCTTGACAGAACTTATACGTGCAGTAAAGAATCTCTGTACACTCTAGATCTGCGATTTCTCCTGCTTTGAATGGAGATGTTAATGTACAGCAGTATTCCAGCCTAGAGAGAACAAGTAATTTGAAAAGGATCATCATTGGCTTGGCATCTCTCGTTTTGAACGTTCTCATTATCCAAACTATCATTTTCTTTGTACGTGCGATCGTGGCACTGTTGTGATCCTTGAAAGTGAGATCCTCAGACATTACTACTCCCAGGTCCCTTACATTATTTTTCCGCTCTATTGTATGGCCAGAGTCTGTAGTATACTCTGTTCTAGTTATTATCTCCTCCAGTTTTCCATAACGGAGTAGTTGGAATTTGTCCTCATTGAACATCATATTGTTTACCGTTGCCCACTGGAAAACTTTGTTTATATCTTCTTGGAGGTTAACCACATCCTCAGCAGATGACAGCCTCATGCAGACCCTAGTATCATCCACAAAGGATGATACGGTGCTGTGATGTATATCTCTGTCTATGTCTGATATGAGGATGAGGAATAAGATGGGGGTGAGTACTGTGCCTTGTGGAACAGAGCTCTTCACTATGGCAGCCTCCGATTTAACTCTGTTGACCACTACTCTTTGTGTTCGATTTATTAGGAAGCTGAAGATCCATCTCCCCACTTTCCCAGTTATTCCTTTAGCACGTATTTTATGGGCTATTACGCCATGATCGCATTTGTCAAATGCTTTTGCAAAGTCTGTGTATATTACATCTGCATTCTGATTTTCTTCCAGTGCATCCAAGGCCATATCATAGTGATCCAGTAGTTGTGAGAGGCAGTAGCGACCTGCCCTGAACCCATGTTGCCCTGGATTGTGCAGATTTTGGGAATCCAGGTGATTTGCAATCCTGCTTCTTAGCACTCTTTCAAAGATTTTTATGATGTGGGATGTCAGAGCTATTGGTCTATAGTTCTTAGCTAATGCTTTGCTGCCACCTTTATGGAGTGGGGCTATATCCGTTGTTTTAAGTGACTGTGGAATTTCACCCATGTCCAAGCTCCTCCTCCATAGTGTACTTAGGGCACGCGAGAGGGGTTTCTTGCAGTTCTTAATGAAAACAGAGTTCCACGAGTCTGGGCCCGGGGCTGAGTGCATGGGCATGTTGTCAATGGCTTTTTCGAAATCTATCGAAGTTAGGGTAATGTCGGAAATCTGGCATACATTTATGGAGTTTTGAGGCTCATTCATGAAGAAATCATTTGGGTCGTCAATCCTCAGACCGATTAGTGGTTCACTAAACACAGAGTCATACTGGGATTTCAATATTTCACTCATTTCCTTGTTGTCATCTGTGTAAGTCCCACCCTGTCTGAGTAAGGGCCCGATACTAGATGTGTATTTGCCTTGTTTTTGTCATATGAAAAGAAATATTTTGAATTTCTTTCAATTTCACTAATAGCTTTAAGCTCCTTCTGTCTCTCCTGGTTCCTGTAAGAGTCATTTAACTTAAGTTCAATAGTTTCCACTTCCCTGGTCAGTGCCTCCTTTCGTGTATGAGATATTCTAGCACTCCTGAGGAGCTCAGTGACTCTTCATCGTCTTCTGTTGAGGGAGCATCTTTCTCTCTCCAGTTTACTCCTGCTCTTCTTTTTTCTTAGGGGAATATGTATAGAACATGCTTCAGCTGCCAGGAAGTTGATCCTTTCAAGGCACTGGTTTGGATCCATGTCATTTAAGATATCTTCCCAACATGTTTCGTTTAGGACATGGTTTACCTGGTCCCAGTTGATGTTCTTGTTGTTGAAGTTGTATTTTGTGAAGACATCTTCACAGGTACATGCATTCTGCTGATCAGGACCCCTATGCATGTATGTCTGGGCTTCGATTAGGTTGTGATCGGAATTAGTTGTTTTTGATATTCTTATGTCTCTTATCAGGTCCTCATTATTTGTGAAGATAAGGTCAAGTATGTTTTCTAGTCTTGTTGGCTCCACTATCTGCTGGCTTAAGGTGTGTTTTTCGCAGAGACTTAGTAGCTCATGTGTGTGTGACCTTTCATCTGCGCTACCTCCGGGGATTGTTTCAACTATAACGTTATTTGCTACATTCTTCCATTTTGTATGCCTTAGGTTGAAATCACCAAGCAGTAAGATGTTTGGGAATGGAGCTGGAAGGTTTTCCAGACAGTAATCAATTTTCAGTAGCTGTTCCTTGAACTGTTGTGAGATTGCATCTGGTGGCTTATATACAACCACAATGACTAGGTTTTGGTTCTCGATCTTTATTGATAGAACTTCAACTACCTCATTTGTGGTGTTCAGCAACTCCATGCAGATGAGGGACTCTTTGACATACAGGCCAACCCCCCCTTGTTGCCTGTTCATTCTGTCGCATCTAAAAAGGTTGTAACCACTTATCCATATTTCACTGTCAAAGTGATCTTTTGTGTGAGTCTCTGTGAAGACTGCAAACATTGCATTAGACTCCTCTAGAAGTCCACTGATAAAAGGTATTTTGTTGTTGGTGGATGGCTTAAGGCCCTGTATATTAGCAAATATGAACGAGGTTGTATTCTGTGTTTGTTGGGGGGATTTTGTTTTTGTTATGTGCAGGTTTTTTGTGAATTGCTCCAATCATGGTATTGTGGCTTTTTGTTCTTTATTGTGTATGACTGTCTATTAATATATTTTTTTTATGTATGATTTTGTTATATAGTCAATGT
Organism: Cherax quadricarinatus; assembly: GCF_038502225.1. Lineage (NCBI taxonomy): Eukaryota > Metazoa > Arthropoda > Malacostraca > Decapoda > Parastacidae > Cherax > Cherax quadricarinatus. The sequence continues at coordinate 51,938,116 of NC_091295.1, forward strand.
TTTCCCATTATGTACTTGAATTTGTATTGATAAAGCCACTGGATGGTGAAATGTTTACAATAAAAATACCCGGATGTTGCACGTGTCTAATTTTCATCATGATGTTTTCAGGTTTTGTGTTTGTTTGGTTGCGCTGTGATTGAGTACGATGCAGAGCGTTTCAACAAGGTTGTTCTCTTGTTTGATGTGAAGGACTTTCATTTTCTAACCTTCATTATACTTGGTCCACTCTTTCCCCAGGTCAGTATTATTTTAACTAGAACTAATATACTTATTTTGAATTTAAAATGTCTCTTAGAAGGCAGAGAATTTATTTTGTTTGTGGGCAGTTATTCATAGACCAGATCACCAACACCTGTCTCAGTGGTAGAGTGCTTGGGTCACAACCAAAGATACCCAAGTTGAATTACCAGGTGAGATGAGACATACACTGTTGGCAAGTCTCATCTGCTCCATTGAGTACATGTTCAAGACTTGAAGGCATTCCCAGTAATTTAGGTGCTTTACTGGCTCAATGTGAGCTGTAAACTATCTCTGTATTAGTTCCAGCTCTGATATTTCTCCTGCTTACGGCCCCATTCAAAGCAGGAGAAATATCAGAAGTGGAACATTACAGAGATCGTTTACAGCTCACATTGAGCCAATAAAGCACCTAAATTACTGGGAATGCCTTCAAGTCTTGAACATGTACTCACTGGAGCAGAGGAGAGAGAGAAATACATGATAATATATACCTGGAAAGTACTCGAGGGCCTGATCCCAAATCTTCACACTGCCATAACATACTGGAGTGAGAGATATGGGAGGAAGTGTAAAATAAATCCAGTGAGGAGCAGGGGTGCAGTGGGGACAAGAAGGGAACACTGTATCAACATCTAGGGTCCCAGACCCGGGCCGGAAGTACCGGCCCGGGTCTTCTCCCAGAAGATATCAAAAACACGGCTAAAACAAGTGTAGAAGCCTTCAAGAGGATGAGTATCTTCACCAAGTGCCCGATCAATCAGGCTGTGATGGATATGTGGGGCAGTGGACCTCTAGCAGCAACAGCTTGGTTGACCAGGCACGCACCAGACGAGCCTGCGGGCTCCAAGAGTAGTGAAACTCTTCAAAGATTTAAAGGTACCTGCAGTCCTTATGCTTTTAATTATACTGAGCAATTCTTTCATCCTCTATTGTCTCTGGCCTTGGCTGTCATTCCTTTGATTTATGTACCTAGCTAATTCCTTCGTATATCATTATATTTTTATATTGAACTACTAAATACAGGCATACTTCCAGTATTTTAAAAATTAGTATGTATATTATTCTCATATACTTGTAATCATAATTTGGTTTTAAAGATGCCCAAAATGCTTTATATAATAAGGGGCTTTCTATAAGTAGTTGTATATATGTCAGTCACCTTAATTGTATAATATACTCTACCTCAGTTTATAGAAATAAAGTGTTTTTTGTAATAGTAAATAGATATCTGTTGTGGGTTGCATCTTTGGGAAGGTGGTAGTGTACCTTACATTGGCCCGGGCTTTGAAACGAGCTAGAGTATAACAGTAGCTCATAGTCTGTAAATTTATGTGCAAAAAACAAAAAATAATAATAAAGAATGTAGTTCCAACCATCTGATTTATTGTCTTGCTAAACTAGTAAAGCAGTTACAGGTGCTTCGCGACTTTAGATGGGATTAGGTTCCGACAATCCCATCATAAGTTGAAAATATCATAATTCAGACATGAATACAGCCTCTCCTCACTTAGCGACGTACTCGTTTACCGATGCCTTGGACTCATGACAGGCTCTCTGACCAGTATGCATGCCTAAATAATGATATTAGAGCTGATTTCTACTGTTCTGTTTATTACAATATGCTATACACTACTGTATAACATTTAAAAATATACCAGAAATGTTATAAATGGTGCAAAGGTGACATTAAAACAATATCAAAGATAGCTGACACAAACCCACTCCCATTACAGTATGCTCCTCACTTAGCGATACTACAGATGTCTATGCCATTCCTGGTTACACAGCCATACACAACTGTAGGCCAGACCAACAAGGGGGTGGCACAGCTATATACTACTCAGACCAACTAGAATGTATCACTAATACTTGCACATGGGATGAACATGGTGAATATATAATAGCTAAATTCAAATCCAAATACCTACAAAAACCTCTCGCAGTGATAAACATCTACAGAGTTCCACAGTCAAACATTAGCCAATTTAGTCAAAACCTAGGAAGTATGATAACTGATGCACGCATGAACAAAGATCACTTACTACTCTCAGGTGACTTCAATATAAATCTCCTGCAAGACCAGGACCCACACGTTACTGAATTCACAAACACTATGAGTAACTGCATGTTGCTACCAACAGTAACAAAACCTACAAGAGTTACAGAGACTAGTGTTTCCCTACTTGACCACATCTGGACCAACACCATATCCCCTTTAAAATCAGGCATAATTACAGATAATACCACAGACCACTACCCTACTTTCCTCATAACTCTTGGTAAATTACCCCAAGACACTACTAAAGTCACCTTCAGACTTCACAATGAGGCAACCATTAATAACTTCACAATATCAGTAACAAACATTGACTGCCACACTGAGCTAGAAATCTATACAGATATTGACGAATGTATTAATAATTTTCTAAAAAAGACCCAATACCTCTATAACAAGCACTGCCCTAAAAAAACTAAACAGATGACAGCTAAGAGACTGAACAGTCCCTGACTAACACCCAGCATTCTCATATCCATAAACACAAAACACCGATATGAAAAACAGTACAGAATAGGTCACATAACCAGAGACCAAACAAAACTTTACTCGTCAATCCTAACCAGCCTGATAAGAAGGGCAAAAAAATTGTATTATGAGAACAGATTATCCAACTTACGAGGTGATATAAAAAAGACCTGGAAAACCCTATCAGAAATTCTAGGAACAAAAAAGATATCACAAAATAGCGAAATAAAATTAGCAAAATCAGATGAACCCCAACTCCCACCAACAGAAACAGCAAACAGACTCAATGATTTCTTCTCCACTATAGGACAAAACCTTGCCAATAAAATCCCAAGCTCAGATACCCCACCAAATGACTACCTCACTGGCAACTACCCGAACACACTGTTCCTAGCTCTGACTAAGCCCTATGAAGTCTCCCTTATTATCAACGCACTAAAAAACAAGGTAGGAGATTTAAATACCTTACCACCCTTTATATACAAAAAAGTGTCACAAGTGCTATCACCAATCATTGCAACACTCTTTAACAAATTCATTGAATCCTCCACCTTCCCTACAGTTCTCAAAATAACAAGGGTCACCCCGATCCATAAAGGAGGAGACCAAACAGAGTTGAATAACTATAGGCCAATATCCAACTTACACCCTCTCTCAAAAATCTTCGAAAAATTAGTTCATAAACGAATCTACTCCTTCCTCATCTCCCAAAACATACTCAACCCCTGCCAATTTGGATTCAGGCCTAATAAAAATACTAATGATGCTATTACACACATGCTGGAACATATATACGCTGCAATAGAGAAAAAAGACGTCCCACTGGGGATCTTCATTGACTTACGTAAAGCTTTTGATACAGTTGACCATGACTTGCTCCACATAAAATTGTCACACTATGGTATAAGAGGGCACTCCCTCAACTACCTCAAGTCATACCTCAGCAACAGAAGCCAATATGTGTACGCAAATGGGGCAAACTTTTCCGCACAAGCAATTACAGTTGGTGTCCCACAGGGAAGTGTCCTTGGCCCTCTTCTCTTTCTCCTATACATAAATGGCCTACCAAATGCTTCGCAATTACTCAAACCCACACTATTTGCAGATGACACTACATACGTCTTCTCTCACCCGAGCCCAGTCACGCTAGCCAATACTGTAAATACCGAATTACAGAAAATATCTACCTGGATGAGGACTAACAAACTAACACTAAACATTGACAAAACCTACTTCATTCAGTTTGGTAACAGAGCTACAGATGTCCCTCTTAACATAATGATAAACGGATCACCTATCACAAAGCTAACAGAGGGAAAATTCTTAGGAATCCACCTTGATAATAGACTCAAATTTCATACACATATACAACAAATTTCTAAGAAAATTTCCAAGACCGTAGGCATACTATCGAAGATACAGTACTATGTTCCACAGTCAGCCCTTCTGGCCCTATATCACTCTCTTATTTACCCCTATCTCACCTATGGAATTTGTGCATGGGGCTCAACAACAATTAACCATCTCAGACCACTAATTACCCAACAAAAGGCTACAGTCAGAATGATAACAAATTCTCACTACAGGCAGCACACTCCACCAATATTCAAAACACTAAACCTACTCACCATACAAAACATCCATACTTATTACTGCACCTATTACATACATAGAACAATTAACTCTGATATTAACCCTCCCCTCAAACATCTTG